>NW_019214109.1:0-77471 GCF_002532875.2 Varroa jacobsoni
TCACCTAACCACCTAAAATACCGACTAATATAGCACTGTTATAAGGTTCTTGAACCAAGAAAAGCATTTTGAATTATAATGTTTTGGCTAAGTTCCCTGACCCATGCCGGCTTGGTGTTAGGTTAGCGCTCCGATGATAAGATTTGATACAGTCTTCAAATCGTCATAATTATCGGTTTTAAGACTTGTTAATGTGATGGGGCAATAACTATTTCGATCTAATCCGGTACATTTGTGCCATTTCATCAGCGTCTGTGTCCGATACTTCTCTGACCAACTTTCTATAGATATAAAATCGCATTAAACAGGGCCGAAGTATTGCAGCAGAAAAGGGATGATACGATTCAAACTCGGACCTGAGGATGAAGGCAGTTGTCTTTTGTTATCGGCAATCCGTTGTCACAGTAAAGGAAAACGCTACAATAATCTGAAACGAATGCAATTGTAATAAAACCTATATTGTGTAACTTAACTTCTTACCTTTATCGAAGTATGTTCGAACGGTATTGACGTTCTCATACATCTTGGTAATGGAGCTATTCACTTACGCTGCTAAATAAATAGTCGTCTCCGATCAAAAATATCCACACGTTAAGGTATCTTTATTTGTTTGTTTTTATTTAAGAAAAATATTTTAGAAAATCATTATTTACTTTATGGAAATGGCGTACAACTTTTAACGCATTGTAGTGGCAACGCCGTTACTACTATTGCAGGTTCTTTAGTCTTTAAAAAAGCCTGAGAACAACCTCAGCATAATAAACTTAGATATCTAATAGCAGACAAATACACGAAATGGTTGAATTCGGTAGTTATTTTTGAACGAAGGCGAACATATTCGTGCATACGACACATTTCCTCATTGGCTACAATGAACGCACATCAATCGATCATTTTACTATGAACACTGATAATGCACCTTCCTAGATCGTGCATTTGATTCTCCAGCCAATCACTGTCGCCAAAAGATATTCGAGCTTCGACGACATTCAACGTGTCTACATATTTTCGATTTGTGAGCACTTTTACCAACCTCAGCTTTTCGAATTAAATAGTTGAAAAAACGGGTTCGACGTAAGGTGAGCGCTATACGAGCCACCTCGTGTAAATAAACATTGTTATAAAGCAATGATCACTTTGAGCCGGCCTAGCGATTAGCTTGCTCCGCACTTGTTAGCGACGTAAGGTTTGACAGGTTCAAGGACAAAGTAACTATGCGCCTTTTTCACTTCATCGCATCAGAAACAACATTAGAACCTAGTGGGTGTCGCCGCTCGACCCATGTGATCAGTTTCTCTGTATTTTGCAAAACGGCTTCTACCTTTCTGACCTTGAAATGTTGATCATACTGTTTTCTTTTTCTGGCCAAGTTTACAAATAAAACTTAATGAAAATAGCCTAAATTTGTTTCGATTGCCATTATATTAATGGCTGTTGGTGACTATATAAACATATATATATATATATATATATATTCGTTTCAAATTATGTATGGTAGCCAACCCATTTGTTTCAATAATAGGTGAATTATAGTGGTTTTATGCGAAAGGAAAAACAAAAATTGTGCTGCAATTTTAGCCGAATGCATTTGTTCATTGCCTTTTTAAGACCATCGTTTTATATAAAAGGAGTACAAGCTGTATTCAAATCGTGTACGGTAGTTAAGCTTTAACTTACCCGAAGTAAACAAAAGCGAGATTGGATGCATTCACATTACTTTTTTTTGTTAGTTTTCTATTTATTATATCTATTAGTTTTTCCTTTATTATACCAAAGGTGATATTTTTCAAGCACTTTATTAACAGGGAACTTGGACAAGTAATGAAACATATTATGTTTACAAATTTTCCTGAAGTGTCGGCCCTCATCATTGTTGTATTACGTGCACACTCTGTTCGTACGAAAATGCCACTCTATGAAATGAAAATACTGCAAATTATTTTTATTGAAGGATTTTTAGAATATTTTTATCTGTAATCAGCAAATATTGATGGAGTCTTAATTTGACATCATTACTGTTAGATCAGCTCTTGTAAATTGGTTTAGAATGAGAGAAGTAAATATGTTTCCATAATAATGCTTTCTTTAAAAACAAAACGCGAAGCGTCTTATAGATGCGTCTGTTAGTTACTGCTAAAAGTTACGCTGGCAGCTTTCAGAGCATCTCGTACGAATTCGTAAAAAAATTAATCTCCCAAATAACTATAACAAATTTGTATTATTATTCCTAACAACAATAGCTCAAATTTATCTGAAAAGGAGGACGACGACTGAAATTAGGCACATTGGTTACGACCGCGGGGAAATAAACGTTACTCATGTCAAGCTTGAAACATAAGACAAGAACAATTCCTATCGCCCCGAAGGATGCGCCACGACGACGCCACTAACGACTCTGAGGATGATCGGTTGAGGGTGAGTTTTTCCGATTTCTGAAGGGAAAAATAAGGTCAAAGAAACATTAAGAACAAAAGAAGTATTACACTTAACTTTTAAACACGTATCTTTATGCTGCTTGAGCATAGCTATCCTGTTCGTGAAAGCGCCCTATATATGAAAGCGTTAGTTTAAAAGCCCACCTAGATTGCAGTAAAATATGAGATTGTTCTTGTAATATACTAGGATACTCGATGGACGAAAACCTACTTAAGGATAGGTCCAAAAATATTTACGCTCAAGAGCTTTCCAGTTCCTTGTTTTCATTCGCTTATCACATAAGGCTACCTGGAAATACTAACTCATTATCAAATTTGATGAAATCCTAAACCGAATATCTACATTTTTTTTTTCATGTAAAGGCTGCATTCTAGTGGAAGCATATGACAACGCGGCCTCCAAAAGGCATTCTTAGGAAAAGGAGACATTTAATAACTGTTTGCTATAACATATGTGAACTTACTTATCAAATCCTTACGCATAATTCAGGTATCCAATTGGATCGTTTGCGTTCTTTTGTTTATGGAGAGACACCAGTGAATTGAAATATAGGACAGCAGTTATCTATAATTTATCATGAAAATTTTAATTCATTCAATAATAACAACGTCGTTATTACTGAGCCGATGAAAATTCTAGAAAATTTCTAGAGACTTCCATGTTTTGCGTGAACTCGAAATGGGATTACAGAAAGATCTCATGGAAGAGCAAAGGGCCAAACTTTAAAAAGAATGGCGACAAGGGAGAAAAACTGAAAATGTCGACAATACAGTCCAGAGAAAGTGAGGTGAAAAATAAGGTGCTTCCATTGTTAAAAAAAAACGTAAACAAAAATTCAAAATGGTGCACAAAGCAACGAATAGACAGGCTCATAAATATGCGGCTCTGAAGAACATAACTTTGAAAGTTGGATAGTTAAAGGCTGGAAAAGGGTCTACTTTTCAGACGAATCGCATTTTGTGATTTTTGGCGGCAACGCCATCATGTCTACAGGCGCTGTGGTGAAACACCTTACGAATTTTATCCAACCCAGCATATCAAACATTCTAGCGAAATAAATAATGAAACCGCTGTGCTGAAATTGTACAGCTCGTCAACGGGATCATGGAAAAGTTACAATATAATAATATAATTCCTAGGCCCTAGGCACAAAGACGGTTGCCGTACGTCACTATGTCACAGGACAGTGTTTCTCTGGTGCATATCGGTGACGATGTTGAGGTTATAAGACGGCTTAGAACTATTACCCAATTACAATCTGACCGAGAACGTGGGGCACGACGAGGAGGTTACAAAGATCTCACAATTCAGGAACATTGTGCTTCACGCTTGGGTTCAGGCGTGATGGAGATGATGCGAAAATCCACATAAAGCATGCCCAACCGAGTAGCGGCAGTCATCGCAAGGGGTGCGAATATTCATCTCAGTAAGTGCTCTCTATTCACACAATAAACTAAAAATTAATCTCTAGCTACAGTGTCGGTACTAGTGCTGTCATTAGTGAGCAGAGGAACGTAGGTTTGAAATTAAAAAAGCCACAAACACATATTTAGTTTTGGTGTAGAACTGTCTTTAATGGAACTTGACTCTGTCAAATGTTTAAGTGGTTTATTAGTATTACTAATATTGTTACTATTATTGGCTGACTATGGGAGCAATACAGATATAGTATAGATCGTCACGGAAGAAAATTGTATCATCGATGTTCTCGGTACACCGAAATATGAATTTGATTTTCCATGTATTATTATAAAAATAGTTTTGTATGTATGTGTTAGGGAACGATGATCTTCATAGAATAGGGAAACGAAGTCGTCGAGGGGCTAAGATGGGTTGTGTCTCATAATTCCTGAGAGAGACTGCAAACAGATAAAATTGCTTATGCCTTATGCCGCAGGTGTGGGAGTCTTCGCTACTCGGCCAGAAAACGTATCGAAGCGTTGTGCTGCTATGACTATGACTTATCGAAAGAGGGCGAACCCGGAAGCACGACAACCTCTACTGAGTGCCAGGGGCAAAAAAACACTCAATAAGTACGATATCCAGAGCCTTGAAAGATATGTTGGCGGACCTGTGCAGGTCACAAAAAGCCTACAACGAAGTGAAAGAGTTGGCGGCTGCTGATGAGCGAGCTAAACAAAAGGTGGCTCGTAACGGAACCAAGGATGGCTTTAGCCGGGACGGAGAAATGCAGTTCTATGAATAGAACCATATGAAATCCCAAGGACAGGGAAAGGGATGGGTCTGAGTAGAGCTGGATGACTCTACTAGCATACGAGCATAGCAGAGTTTCCAAATAGCCTGGACAAAGAATTTTTTAAGTACGAACACTGGAGAGTATTTCATTCTCTTCGAATACGGCGAACACAGACACAAACTGTGAGCCAGTTTGTGGGCAGGTAGAATCGAGAAGTTCCGGACTGAGATAAGAGCAGGGAGCAGCGACTACTAAAAATGGGGGGTGATAGCCAACCGCATGAGTAGTAGACATCCTAAAAAACATTTGCGAGGCGGTCATAGCCAGTTGGGGGAGACTAGCAAACAAGCACTTACCTAAGTACTGGCAGTTTTATCAAATCGTGGATTTCAAAAACACCTGTAACAAGGTACGCAAAAACCATATAATGGTATGGAAGATAAAGATACTTAGGAGGCATTGAGAACTCTACAATGGGCAAAGAGAGATGTCAGAATAGCAATAACATACTGCGAAGAGGTGGAAAAACACGTTTGGGACCGGCGATATAAAAGAATTATGGACGAGCTAAGGAAGCCACAGTGGTGGTTGCGAATGGGGGTGACAGTGGCGCTGAACTGGTGTTGCGTGTGGTGAGAATGCTATTTACAAACCACCTAGACGCATTCCCTTCAACAAGTAGAAGTAGGGTTGAAAACGTCCCGCAAGCCACACGAGAGGTGACAAAAGAGACTGTCGAATCGCAAGGGTCCACTCCACTCTAATCCTAGCAGGGACAGTAGAAAGTTTTCTTCAAAAAAATTTTTAAAAACGTAGCAGGCAAGATATGGCAAAAGAAACACTACTCACCTGAGTGTTAGCTCTAGTTCTTATTAAAAAACCAGAAAAGCTCCTTGCCGATTTGCGGCCTACTACTTAGTCTGTTTGCTCGACATGCCAGAGAAGACCGTAGAAATCCTCATAAATGGGACACTCACAGCTGAAGAAAAAGGATTCCTGTCTAATTCGAATCTTAAACAAGGCCGAAAACAAGGAAATCACTGTAACAAACTCTTTTAAAGCGGCTAAAAAAGAGCGAAAGGGAAACCGACGGTCAGAGGAGTTACGTGCACTAATTCTACTAGACGTACGCAATACCTTCAAACCATTAAAAGGGCAGGAAATCACTAATACCATGAGCGCAATATATGCAGCAACTGTCGCCTCATATCTTGGCGATAAATCAAACCAGTACCGGTACACGACAATCGCGACGGTTTTCTCCCCTTTGTTCTCCCCCATTCTGTTCTTGGGCTCCTATTCCGTACGTTTTTGCCTTTGACATGACTGACGACATCGAATCCATTGTACGCAGACGACCTGGATTTGCTGATCACCGCACGAAAGGACAGGGCACGGTGAAGGTAAAAGCGCAACACTCTCCTTCTCCAATAAGCCCATGGATGGAAAAGCATGTGCTGAAATTTGCTTCCGAGAAGAATGAAGCTTTACTACTCATCGCGAAAAAGTATTGCGGAGAAATCAAGCTGTCATCGAACGGCATGCGCATCGATCGATATAAGTGGGTATGTCTTGTATATCGAGGAGTAAAAACCTTTCAGCAGATAAGCTCACATGGAAAATATCACAAAGAAAGCATCAAAAATCACAAATAGTCTAGCGAACATCATGGCCAGAACACGGGGAGTCTCCCATGGTAAAAAAACTATTCGCGTTTGTATGCAGTTTTACCGTGTACAGGCCCCACGCGGGGTCTGCCCGCCGTGAAGTTCAAACTCAACAAGACAAAGCTCTTGAGGGCGCAAAGGCTGCTGGCATTCAGGGTGACAAGAGAACGCAGAAAAGTAAAAGCAAAATCGAATCGTCAAAATGAATCGAGGAATAAATTAGACAACTTTGGCACTAGGGAAACAGGAGGCTCGCAATCTAGCGATACAAAAGTAACACGAGAAATGAAGCGAGATGGTAGTGGACCCTCGAGAAGTTTAACCCGGCAACTCATCAGTGACCTAAAGGAATCGATGGACATGAAGCGCAGTGATATTACGAACCATCTAACCCAGTTCCAATAGGCCACGGATACTCCGAAAAGTAGCTCGCTAATATCGGAAAAGCCCCTGACTCTCTCTGCATGTACTTTGAGATGGGCGGGGAAGATGATGTCACCCACGCCACCTTACGCTACCTGACCCCGGAATGTTCGTATCGGGCCCGACGACTCGGTGATCCTATCAAAACCAATGTTAGGCATAAGAAATAAGGTGACAGAATTGTAGGAAAGAGGCAATTATCTATAGAAAACGTAATTTAAAAACAGAGTTTGGGAAAAAGGAGAAGAGCACTGATGTAACATTTTTAAATAGTTCTAGTGGTGTATGTGTATATTGGTATAAGTTCAGTATAAATTTTATAGATTATCTACTTGATCCTAATTACTGCCCACTCAGTTAATCACAATTCTAATGGGATGACAGTATGCACATGTTCAGTGCTTCTATTATCAAAATAACATTTGAAGACATTTATCTATAATTTATTACAAGGCATTTATATATAATTTATTTATTAATCGGCAATGAAATATCATAACAATCAAGAGCATTACTTAAAAATTTACCTGCTTACATGATGCGTTCCACGCACTCTTATAGCTTGGTATCCAACAAGAGAGGCGTACGTTTTCGATCATAAACTGGAGTGTTATACGATGGTTTATCCTGATTTGAACTTTTTCTGTGAATGTTTTCTAATTTAGGTTGGGTTCTTCTTTATGTGACCTGTACCTATAGCCTATCCGCCTTGGAGTACTACCTTTCCTGACGTTTGGTGGCCCAAATGATGACTTCTGTTAGTTATTTTCTTAGTTGGTACTATGATTTACTGTTGTACTGTCATAACTAAGTTAGTGATTATATCTTGGGTTTTATAGACGAAGGATCCGTTCGAGGATAGCGGTTATGTAGCGAATCCTTTTGCAGAGGCAGACGACGAGTTGTGCATTAATGACTGGTATGGTTACAACATGCCCCAAGAAGCGATCAAAGAGCACTTGTTTCAAGATAATCGCGACGGATGTTTTATTATTACAAATTCATCTACGGAGGGAATTCCATATATCTTATCAATTTTCGTGAGAAGGTAAGCTCAACGTATAAAAATGTCTATACACAAAGAATAGAATATTCAATTATTAAACATATAACTTTATAGGATATGTATCAATTTTAATAATATAGTAAATGACACAAACCTGTGAAATGTGTACAATATGACGAGATTTTAATCGAAATGCTTAAGTGGCCATCTCGAAATCTCTTTACAAGCACAAAATGAAACATAAAATTGGAAATATTCGCCAAAATTTAATGTAGCAGACACTAATTTAGCTTCCTGATTGTAGACGACTTGAACCTATTGCCGCTTTTCAAAGACTTCCTGGTGAAAATTTCGGCAGCGTCAAGTCACATGAACAGGCCCGGCTACGGTTCAGGTAACCTGCGGGCACCTGTGCGTTTTTCGACCTTGCCTTTTACTTGTACTCAGTAATTTGAACTTTTTCAAAACGCAGTGGCAGGTGGGAGCGTCTAATTATAAGCACAAATTCTTCAGTCAGATAGAAATGCAGTAGATGATCTTCGATTCAGGGTCAGTGTCACCACTGCTTCTTGATTTATGCAGTAAATTTGCGGTGGAGTTTCTCATTATCCATACGATTCACTTTCGGTTAGATAAATTCTATTATAGGACTAAATAGTGAGGTATTTTTTGCAGCATACGACAGGTAGCTCCATGGTGAACTCTACAGGTGAATCTACCGTGGTCGACGGTAAACTGTGGTGATCAAATTTCCTAACATTGTTTCGGCCTGATTTATGAGCGTCTTCAGGCCGAACCTTCGTGCCTAAATCGTGTATACCCAAATCAAATCTTATCCATCAGGATAACCTGTGTCCGTTTGTTTTGCTTCTATTGGCAGACTAACAAGCGAAAAAATGCGGCTGTTCGACGCAAAACAACCTCGCGATGTTGCCTGCGGAACCACTACTAGTAATTATATAATAAAACACAACACAATTTTGTAAGTATCACACATATTATAAGGTTCGAATTCTACCTAAATTATTTTGTTTTCTCTTTTTGTTAATAATTCATAGTAGTTATTTTGCATAGTTTGCTACAACACTATGCGGTGCATAATTTTAGACAATATACTGCATCTCTAATAGCAAGCAACCGTTACTGAGATGCCTTTAGACTTCGCTATAGAATTTACACAATTCGTTAACCTTAAGAAAGTCTGTTTTTTTTTTCAGAGAACATCCCAAAATACTACATTATCCCGTGAGGAGAAACTTCGCTGGAAGAATATACATTATAGAACGACGGAGCTTTGGATCTCTCAAAGAACTTATTGAGTATCACCAGCAATACCAGGATATTCTACCAGCTCGACTCAAACTTCCTCGAACACTTGGTAATAGTTAGAATAAACATAAAATTGTTTTTTGTCAATCCGCAACGAAGTATTATAAGTTTGAAAATAGGCGGGTGTCATCAATAATTTTCAAGGTTATAATCTGCCTTTTTTAACATACTACAGCCAACACTTTATTAATTGCTCGTAAGTTCCATATTTAGTGCTATGTATTACGATAGCTAGTTTTGCCATCGCGTATTCAAGCAAATTGCTTCGCCGTCGATAATTTCGTCCGATAAATGCCTAAGAACCAAGGCAATTACCTTATTACCAACTTAGTCGGTTATTAAATTGCGGGATCTGATACGAGGTCCTATTCAAGACGTTAGCCAAAACTAATGTCCCCTTGAAATTCTGGCATTTGTTTTTTTTGCAAATTTTTGTTGGAGAACAAATGAAACTAAGGATGAATTCCTTTTTCCAATTCAATAAAAGCAGATAAAAATGTATCTTCCGTGCTATGTACAAAAAGGGGTAACTATGTATAAGTAAAAAAAGGTAAGAATATGTGGTTTATGACAAAAAATAACAGTTTCGTAACGTTTTACATTTCGTAACGTAATAACGTTTTTCTAAAATGTATCTGATTTAATATTTTCCGAATGTATTTGCTGTCAAACCAATTGCTCGTCCTCGCACAATGTTGGGGACCAAACTTTCTAGCCCATTACGAAATTAACCCATCGCGCGTGAAACTCAAGGAGAAGCTAGGATCAGGCGTGTTCAAAGCAACATATCGAGTTGCCTTCGAGAAGGCGACGATTATCGCTGTCAGAATGCTACCAGACCATTTAAGCAGCGATGATTTTTTCCAAGAGGCGAAAATGATGATGTTAGTATGTTACCTCTAGCTTGAATTTGTTTCTTTGTATTATTTCTAGGCTATATTGTCTAATTCCTAAGCTCAGGTCCGTGATCATCTACATTCAGAGTTGTTCTTGCAATATATATTTTTTCAACTTTGTTGCAACACTTCTAAAACAGCCCTGTGATTTTGTAGTCAACTGATTCATTTACAGGCACTAAAACTAGATCCCAATTGGTTGATTCTTTCTTATTTGAGGGAATTCATAAGGATCAATGAATTCAATGGTGGATGGCAGCCCGATTTTTTTTAAAGACAAAAGTCTCAAACGGTTCCTTAGTTTTTCTAAACATACATCTAAAAACCTTGCATGTCAAGGTAAGAGCTCCGAGCATTTCTAAACCGCGTATCTTCTTTTAGCAGAAAATTTTTTACAAGTCGTTCCTAAAAGTTTACAGATATCGCCAGATAATATGGTGATTATTACCTATTAATGACTCGAATAAAGGTACCATTTTTTGTTTAAGCCAGTTGAAGGTAAGTTCTGTCTATTCATACAACGCCTTAGGACTTGAATATGTGGACCTAATAACAGTGCCACTGCAGACTGTAAGCGTTAGTGATAAATTGAGCTAAGCAAGTGTTTTTTTTTTATTGTTCCCTTATCGACTGCACAGGAAACTTCATCATCCAAACTTGTTACAGTTTATTGGGGTGTGTTCAAGAGGAAGCCAATCTATGATCTTGACTGAGTATATACCACATATGACCCTGGCCAGTTACCTACGTTTGTCGTGCAATAAAAATAAGGATCCACGCTTTTTACTTAACCTCTGCGCACAGGTAGTATACAGAAACTAGAGTATCCGACAAACATGCATAATGAGATCGAACAAGTTTCGATGGTTTGCTTCTCTGAAGATCAATGAACACAGCTGTTGCGCGACCACACATACAGACTACATAGCCATTTCAATGAGAAATAGTTAATCCGACATTTACTGCTTATTTCAGCCACGCACAATATGGTATCAGAGCAAACGTCGCTGATTTTCTTTCGGCTACTAGAAGTTCTCTAAAGTTTTGAAACAAGTACAAATTGTTATTTCCTGTACAAGGATCCTTACTGCGAACGTAAGAGATTCTAAAAGAATCACTAAACGTAAGTCCGGCTGTTCCGGTCCGATCAGATTTGGTGAGATCTGATTTAGTTATTTAGGCTCAAAAGGTCAAAAAAATTCACGCTTTCTAAATTACTATGTATTTGTTCTGTGATCACTTTTATTATTATTGTCTTATTAGTATAGTTTTGTAATACGCTTCTTGGTTGATTAATGTTTGTCGTGGGTGTCATGTAAGCAATTTGTCTATGCTTTCACCATCGCCGCGTTTGATTGGGGAAATGCTACAGTAACGAAGCGCGATTCGACGACTTGTCTTATTGTTAAGGTTGTTCACGCCCTATCTATCTATTACTCCAGCCCTTCACAGGTACCTAATAACCTGCAGTGGTCAGCGTAAATCGCTAATTTTTTTCAAAGGGCTGCTAGATTATTGCATCGAATTGCAGTGCCCAAGAGACCTATGAGCAAACCTTGTGACTGCACACCCTTCGGACAACATGTCATTCTATTAAAAATAACCAATTGTAACCTGCAGTATATTATGATTTCAGAAGCCTAACTAGTAAGGAACAAAACTGTAAGCCTCTAATATACTGAATAACATGACTAAGATGAATCACGAGGTCTACGGATTTGTTGCTGCTATTTAGACCGCGCTTTCTAGTCTTCGTTTGATGGCAGCATTCGAAGACCGAACTGTTGTAACGTTAGAAAATCTAGGTGGTGCCTCATGCATCTGATTATTTAGGTCTTTAGGAATTTTACCTAACCCTTATTAATACAGATAACAGTAAGTGTCGGAAAATAGCTTGCAAGCCTTCCCGAACTATATTCTAGGGTATAAACAATTCGTAGATCATTGAAATTCGTTCACTATCACGGATTTGCATATTGCTATAATGTGCATGTACGCGTTTCCCATTAGTATTATGTAGGTTGCCTCTGTTTGTTTAAAAGAAAAAACAATTAAGCTTGCTTTCTTCGACAATCTTGTACTTTGATGGCTTTTCTGTTGAATGGCATTAATGCGGATAGAAATCTTTGTAGCAAGCGCTAACAGCTACCGGACCTATGCCCCCCCCCCCCCGTGTAACGGCAATAAGAAAATAGAAAAAATATTGAATGAGTTCTTTTTGATGATTTTTATTTTTTATGGAGTATTATATAGATATCGCATGTTTGCCGGGTAGTTGTATTGCGAACGACTTCGGATCTCTTGTACTCAAGGTCTGAGGCGCGAGTGTATTTCGTGTCTTGATCGTTTGTAATGCTATACCTCTGTTACATTCTGGTAATAACATACGGTGAATATATATATATATATATATATATATATATATATATATACTATGATGTATATGATAACTGGATTTTAGGAAATTTTATCAAGATGCGCAACGATTTCAAAGTACGTTTTTTGTAAATAGTGATTTATAAATATTAGCCTGTCCTCTGTATATTTCAGGTATGTTCGACTATGAGCTATCTTGCAATGCGCCGTTGCATTCACAGGAACTTAGCAGCAGAAAACTGTTTCATAGAAAATGGTAATGTTGTCAAGATTGCCCATGTTGGACGTAAGAGGTAAGCGCACGTTTCTAGCGTATCATATTATTCCATCTGAAATTCATTACCATGTAAAATGTATTTTATGATCGACAACTATGTATCAACATCCAAGTTCTGGCGAAACTTCTCCCATAATTACCGTTTTAGTGGTTTGTAAATGGTGAACTGACATTTTGACCTTGATAGGCTTCTCTACATTCTTTGATACCAGAAGATCTACACATCCTGGTGATGGGGTATCCATTTATATTTAATAAATTTATCTTGTAAGTATATAGGTTAAAGTTAGATACATGGGGTTCACACTATCATGTTATTATAACGATTTTTTGTTTTTGTATGGCTGCAGTAACTTTATCACAAGAAATTTCTTGGGCGCGATTTATAGTTCCTCAACTTGTTACTATTACATCCACTAATGCCGCGTATCATGTAAGCTCAATCAATAGCTCATTCGTTAAGAAAGAGGTAGCGAGTCTAAGCTAAGTGGGTCCATAGCTGATTTGAGATATTTTTTAAGATCTTTGTTTGACCGCGTTCTGAGCCTTGCGTACACTTGATGTTGTGAAGTCTACACCCACTAAAACTTCGAGCTTCAATAACTTAAGCCGTTACCTGAAATTATTACTTGTGTTTTACCTCGGGTCGGTTTCGGATTTAGTCCATCTCATGTGTTTTCAGGTTTATAAGGTAAACCACTGCATCATGACACATTGTAACTTCACTTATGAGATTTTAATCTTTCGCAAAATATTTTCAAATCACCTTTGACAAAATATTTCCTCTCTAAATCTGGCTGGTCTTGCATGTAAGCAAGGCTATAAAGGATTATAATTGATAATAAGAACATTTATGCAAACTAAAAAAAGATTTTGTGGATTTATTCAGATACAGATAGGTGTTAACTTTAACACACGTTCAGTATTTTATAGATTTTTTAGAAATGTGGCTGAGTTATTAATTAATTCAGTTAAAAAATAATTATTTAAAAAACTTAAGAGATCAAGATGAGCACTGAATGTCATCCTGCCCTATATACTTCCTCTATGATATTTTTCCTATCGGACACCTATTCATAGAGGCATTTGTTTTGGCTTGTATGCAAATAGTAGACTGTTTATTTGAACAATTTTATAACGGGGATTCGCAGTGTGACTATTTCTCAGATGTCAGCTCGGTAACAGGAATCAATAAATACAATTAATGATAAGTGATTAGCCCAGATCATACGTGAAATGTGGTTTTGAACACGGTTCCCCATACACAGACATCGTCTGAAATCGTAAAGTCTCTAGGCGGATGTTAAAATTTTAGAATAAAACTTTACCTTGAGATTACAGAGTGGTCACGAGGGTCTACACGTGTGTTGTTGGGAACTGTGTAACGAACAGATCCGCGGAGTTATATTGCAAATTTTCAACGTACTTGATATTGAATGTATGTTCTAGGAAATCTATTGTGAACAAATACACACTATTCGGAGATAAGAAAAAGCATTTTGCATGGTTATCTCTTGAGGTTCTTGAGCAGTCGCGCTTCTCTCATGAGTCCGACGTTTGGGCATTCGGTATTCTTATGTGGGAGGTGAGTCCCAAAAATCTTTTGCATTATAGCTTTTGCATTTCTTCTTCTCGTACATCAAGATTTCGGCAAGTAGGTGTCTGCACGAACGACTTCCTCACACTTGTTTGTCCTAGAATAAAAAATGATCCAATCCTAAAATCGTAGGCTGGCTATTAGAAAAATTGAAATTTATAGGTGGACCTTGAAAATTAGTAAAATTATTAAGATGTATAATCTCAATTAAAAAATAGAAATTCCAGCTTTTAAAGTTTAGGAAAAAAGCTTTCGTTCTAAGAAAAACTAACTCAGAATATGAAAAATTTTAATTTTTCAAGAGCTGAAGCCTCTTAGAACTGTTTCAGAAACCATCACGCTCTTATTACCTTTGTGTCGTTTCAAACGCTTCCTATAGGTTTTTCTATGCTGCTTCGCTTATAGGTATTCGCCTTCGGCAAGCATCCTTATGGTAGCCTGGATTGTGACGCCGTCATAGATTTTCTTCAGACTGGCAATAGGCTAGACAGACCTGACAATTGTCCCCTGGAAGTTTACGATATGATGCAGCTCTGCTGGGACAGGTTAGTAGTTTGAGGTCACAGGTTTTCAGTCTAATTAACGCTACTTTGAAAGGCTACTTGAACCTTTCGATTACAGTTTTCTATTACGATTTAGATAAATAACAATTGATGGCGGTTATTCCACTTTTAGTCAGTTTAGGCATTTAGTTCAAGTACTACACGCTTGGACATTTGCATGATCGGTTATAAAACAACTGCCATAGCTTCATAAACATGGAAAGACGATGAGTGATACGAGACTATCCATAGGGTCCATTACTTTATAAATATCTGTTCAATATGCAACAGTGTAGAAAGAAAGAAGTAAAGTGGTCACTACATACGCTCGTGTGTGGGCGCTAAAGAATGTAAACAAAGAGCTGGCTGAAAGCCAGGGCCCGAGCGCAGAAACCACTGGCGAGATAAACTGGCGCAAAAGACAGGGCGCCGAGACAAGGGACGGAAGCGGTGGGTCAGCCTGAAAGACTGATGTCGATCGAGAAAAGCCTGATGAACAAGAAAGGTTAGACTGGCGAAGATACATGGCCATTACGATCGCACGAAGTCGCCACATGCAGACCGTAAAGATTCTGGGCAGGAAAGGTGCCACGGACATTGTTCCGTTGGGGAACTATGACGACAGCGCGTAGCCACTGGAGAAGCGTAGCAACAAACACGTGACACCAACAAGAGAAAACAGCACCCCCGCACTGGGAACACACGAACGCTGTATGAACGAAGCACAGCTGACAGAGATGACCGAGTGTTACGGTCAAGAAAGTCTGAATTAGCATCTGTTTATTATGTAGCAGCTGCTAGTTCAAATGCGGTTAGGGTATGAAAACCCTAGCCGCGATCCGATATACTGAGTCTCCGACGAACGGCGTAGTCCTTAACAATTTATATATACATACATATTTGTTCGTGGACTGTTCATTAAATGGTTAAGCATAAATAGTGTTGAATTATTATATATACATATATATTAAAACCGCCACCTGCAATTACACTATCCGACTCACTCTGTGTTCTCAATAAGCGTTGACCTGCTCATTTTTTTCTCTCTTTACACATATATAATTTACAACTATTAATTATTTTGATTCCGCTATCATACATTTTTTTCCTATCAAGTATTGTTAGGTGGTTCAGTATAAAATTCAAGTGAACTCTAAACTTTTTTCTGTTAATGTATACATTATAATTATATATACGTATATATAACTTTCTGCCATCTGATTGGAAAGTATTTATTTCAATGCTGTATAAGGCTGGAAATCTGTTTAGCCTGGTTAAATAACCCGAGCCATTTGATGTGTAGCTTTTCCATTGCCTATTCCAATTGTTGAAAGCACACTTCAGCCGACCGTCAGTCACTAATTCAACAAACAAACCCACAAGCTACAGTTACATCCATTCTCTGATGTGATTATTTGCGATAGAAGATTATTTTCATCACAAATTACAACGAAAGCACTATGCAGTGTTTTTACGTGCTCGTTTTTGATTCCTGTCCAAATAACGCTTAACCCTGTTAGAAATGTGTCAGTTCCCATTTTAATTCTCAACTTCACACAGGATTTTCAACAGGACGTGTTTGCGAGTTCAAAATTTTCTTGGAACTTTTTAAATCAAAATTTCAGGATGTTTTTATTAGCAAATACTTCATCGCGTACGAAATTTATAAGGCAAAGTGTCTTTGTCACTCGTATATTCGCAAGCCATAATCCTGAATAACTCGAACTTTCTAATTATTAATGGCTTACTGTTGCCCTTTTACTAAAAATCTGATTAGCCATATCCGAGTGAACGATGTTATATTAACAAACAATGGCCCTATTTAGGAATGAGATGAACCTTTGTTATTTCATACTGACGTATCTAACATTTTTAGATACCACTTTAATTCTATTCCATCACCAGTAGGCCAACGACAACTTCACTGTTGTCTTTGGTCCATTATTTTCCTTAACCTATGGCCGCTGTCCTTTGTCGTTTCTCTGGCATATGACTTAATAATATTCTAGGAATCCGAACAACCGGCCCACATTCGCACAGTTGCAGGATCAATTCATGGAGCTAGGAAAAGAGGATACCCAAACTAGTCTAAATGACTGACGGGCAATAACAGGCAGACAACAGTTTAACAAGTCAGGATTACAGGCGACAGGTTATAGCAGGTCAACAAGTTAAGAATACCCATATACCCAATAATAACAAGTTAACCCTTTTAAAAATATTCCTTCTTTTGAATTTTATGTTATGCATAGACGTATCGGACTCTTAAGCAGCAATCAGTCGTGCTCTCAAAACTTTACGATATAAAACGTATCTACCCCGCCTCGGCTTTAATTAGGCAGGTGTTTTTCAACTGCAACCCTTTTAGCATAAGAATAGTTTGTAATGTATATCCAGGACTTTTTGAATAAACACCCTGAAGGTTTAGACACGGTGTCATGATATGTAATGTTATAATCTAGCATATATAATAAAATATTAGACATGATGAAAAGTTAACGAAACTAGGACATATGATCTGTAGTTTGTATCGTATTGATGCACCCAAGAGACTAATAGTTATATACATCGTCACTCATTTCGAAACCATGTTTGACCAGGCAGAACTTCGAATGAGCTTAGTTTGGCGCGTACGTCATAAAATTATTGACGATGAAGCTATATGCAGCATGTACAGTTCAAGCGTTTAATAAAAGAATCCAGTATGCTCAGTAATGGTTAAAGCACACTGGCACTCGTAATGTGTAACACATTCTACACGTACACAAATGCATCATCACAATGGCGCTGTTGCTACTGTCGATGATGCTATTTCGTTCAAGTAGTGTCTGGGGTGGTTAGTGTATGTTCTAGGGAGGATACTTTCCTGCTAGACAGCCTACGCTAGATTTTTTGCTAACAAGAGCATCATGATGTGGCCACTGAAGCTTGATTCTAGCCCTCAACAACTGAAATGGTCTACTCCATTGTTTTTACGTTTCAAAGATACTTGAGTTGACGACAGCTCTCTAGCAACGGTTTCCCTGTCGTTCTTTCGCTTCAGCGGCAAGGCTTACCACCGTGGGTGGTATCAAGTCAACTCATCTCGAGAGTGCCGCCTACTTTGTCTTTACCTATTCAACTAAACTTTACGTAGCATTATCACAGCGATTGTTCTTATCGTCTGCTACCAGTGATGGCGAATCTAAAGCCAAGGCCCCAGTTGTTCAACGGTAAATCATAAATAATAATAACAGCTTCGGCACAGTGTCAAGAGCTAGAGGAAACCAACGGAACAAATATTAGGATGAAATTATTCAATTTTGAGCTATGGTCGACACGACGCGTCACTCGCTATGCTGAACACAACTTCATTTAGAGAATAATGGAAATTGATAGACAATAAAAGTACTGACTTAGAAGAGTCGTCTTATTTGCAAATTGCTATTTTAAAACATAAATAAAAGATGCTGACAATCAAATGAGTTCCGTAGATAACATCATAGTCAAGTGTTACGTGACAATGCGAAGCTTGCTATGACAGACGGTAACGAAAGCTCACTGATTTTTTCCCTTTTAGTACCGCTCTTGCTACTTCAGGCTAGAAGCAGCTTGCGCTGCCATAAATAAAAACTATCGAAACTTTAGGTGTTGGCCTTCGACCTCTGATTGACATGCGGAAACCTACTTAATGTGTACATAATGCTATGTTACTCACTTCAATATAGACATAATCATTTTCACGTAATCGAAAAAAGCGTTGAGTTGCGAATATGTCTAAAAATATTATCTCAAAAGCACGTATTGCTTTGCTATGAGCTGCAGGGCTTAATTTTGCAATCGTATGGTCCTGCGATCTGTTCTGGACAGGACGTACTTAGATGTTCCATGGCGCGTCAGCAGTAGCAGCAAGAAAACGACCATCTGTTAACTGTTAAGTTGACTGGTTGACTGCAGACAAAGGAAAAGAAACTGGTTGGAGAATAAAGGACGAAACATATTTGTCGCAGCAGGAGGCTGAGCATTAAGGATGGATCTGTCAGTCAGCTTGAGTACGGTGCTACGGACACTTTCATGGATCGCTACTATTTATCAATGAGATATTGATATGGCTGAGAAAGCCATCTTAAAACCGCTTAATGGCCATTGGGATCGGTAAAGTTGGGTATCGGTTCTATTGTTCTTCAGGATGGAAACTCCCCCCTCTTGAGATTACTTGCGCGCAAAGACGGAGCGTTCAACAAGCTTACGTGGCTCAGCTAACCGATTGCTAGCTAGCAGTACCCTTATCCGTAATAGAGAAGGGAAGAAGAAAGGAGCTTTTAGGCAACTTTGAAGGCTCCACTTCTTCAATTGAGTATAGCCAACCGGTGGAAAGTGTAGGCAATGCCTATATAAAAAAGTGATGAAATGATGAGTTCACCGCCATTTGTATGCCTTAGTCCACACTTTGTGGATCATGTTAACAAAAGTAATTCAGCATCCATTTCAAGATACAACAAATGATTCTTGTATCTCGAGATCCGGACTAGAGGATAACCCGTCTACTTCAATTATTTTTCGGAGAAACATGTCTTATGCAATAGGAGCTATCCGATGAAACACTGACCACAAAAGTCTTGTGATTAAGTATTCTGAACATAAACAGTGTCCAATTCAGTTCGAGTCAGAGAACAGTCATCGGTCGGTAAGCACTTCGTTTGCTATGAAAAGTGGATATCTGAAAGAAAGTAAGTCATTTAGTTTTGCAAAGTTGGATAAAGTGCACAAGATCCCGGTGCCATCCTTGTGACTGTTTGTATACACGGTAGTGCATTAACGAAAATTGTGCGCCTCAACCTCGAGATATCAAAACACCTCAAAGCCCTCGCGCAATAACACAGAAAGCCAAGTGCGAATACATTTTTATTTCTACAATTTAATTGAAGATCGTCGAAAGTAATTTTATAAACGATACCGTAATAGTCACCTCACCATTGATTGGTTTCGCCCAAAAAAATCGACAATCTTTTCGAAGTTCACAGTTATTTTAACTTGCAGGTAACTAGCAACTTTTTAGGTTTTACTTTACTTCAGGGGTTCTAATAAAATATATAAACTAACGTGTGCGCGTTATGTAGCCCTAGGTGTGTGTGTATTTTTACAACCCATACGCTCCATTGATATTGCAACATTAATTATCGAAAGTAGATTTTTTGGGGAAATGTTGCGCGTTTGGTAACCATAATTTCTGCTTTATATTTCGATGCCGTTTTTGCTACTTAATAATAAACAGAGCTGAAATATAATAGTAAAACATCTCCGCGAAATTCCCATCTTGTTGACGATTATTATTCATGATTTTTTTGCTTAAAGCGTCACAAATGTTCCGAGTAGCCACAAATGTGTGTGACTGTATAGAACCAAGAACAAGGACTTTGAGACAGCCACCCTGATCAGTGTATACTTTACATTGAATGCCTCCTGGAGATATACAATTGGGGTCGCTCACATCTGATTACCACTCTGGGTTCGTACTGTATCTAATAAAAATGTGTCTGAACACAGCTTGTGGTAATCAGTGAAGGTGACCCCCTTTCTTCACAAATATCTCTATTGAATTATCTTCGATCGGCGACCGATGTAATCATGTATAATAGGTAAGTAAATATTCCACTGGTAGATAAAATACATTGTGCCACGTGAGATCCGCAGTAAAAAAGGCGTTAAACGACTATGAAATAACTTATGCCTCTCTGTTTGAATTTCATGAAACTGAGCTAATATGCAAAGGCAGTAACAAGTTGGGTTTGTTTTACAACAATAAAGCGAATAAAAAGAATATCACATGTCAGTGACAGCGCGGAGCATTTAAACTCAGTATATATACATATGTTGAGTTGTCGAAGAAGCATTTATTTTTCCAAGTAAAAATTTAAGCAATATAGTAAAAGACATAATGCTTAACTAAGTGCCATTTTGATCAATAATCTTTTGCCATTTTCATACTTTATTTCACCATAATCTCAGCATTGTAGAAAAAAAAAAATAGTCACAAGTGGTTTTTACATCCCTTCATTGAAACTAAATTATCGTCACGAAAAGAGCTCTGCAGTGACCGAAACAGACCATAGCCTAATGCTACAATATCCGTCCTATATAGCAGACGCATTGAAAATGCATACCCAAGTTATTTCAATTTTTGGCGGGTCGCGAAATATCTGTGTGATCTGGCGTTTTCATGGTGAAGTCAGGTCACTAGCTCAGGTCAATTGTTTTTCTATACCTTGTTATTTTTATAATCTGATTATAATTTTCTTATTTATCGATAGTAGAAGATCCGAATCAATCAAGTTTTACCACTGGCAGCAACTTATAATGCACGAATCCTTTTCAATTCGACCAAGCAGATAGCATTGCCTTCCGCCAAGGTCTAGGCTTTGTTACAGACTGTGGGATACTTTAAAAATCTTTTTTGCACAGTATTGTTGTACGTGGTCTGCTTATTATCACCCGCGATCAATGACTTTAGAAATTTTGGCTCGATTCCGTTGCGTCGCTGTAGAATATTGCAAATGGAAATAAGGTCAAGTAAATTCGTTTGTATCAATTCGTTCGTGTGACACCCTAATGTCACATTTTTTTGTAGGCAACTTTCTGCAAATGGCTTAAAACTATTTGGTGGTGGATGTTTAGTTCCATCACAACCTCAAGTTACATATGTGTAGATTTTGCAGTGAATTCATCAACTTTTTCCGTAACTGACTGACCATTACGAAGACCACCATTTTCTTAAGGGCCGTTTTTTCTGATGACATATCTCAACCATAAAGGGCAGATTGTTCTATGATCCCTAGCAGTATTTGTATCTTTATCATTACATAATTGTAAAATATAGCAGATTTTTAAAGAAATTTTACTCATTCTCAAGGCGTTTTATCTCAAATCTGAATAAAGACGTTTCAACAATGAAAGCGTATGGTGACGCCGGCGCTGACCTAACGCAATGCATACTATCTGAGATATCCGACTTTAAACGCCACTGTACTACATGAAAAACCTATTGACAATTTGGCTTTGTATCAACTATGCATGCACCTATGATCTTAATCTAAGTTGCCATCTACGAAGTTATCCCCGAAGGATACAGCGGACATCCTTACTGTTTTCTGAATTTAACTTTAGGAATAGATTTTAGCTCTGCTCTTGTTTTTGCTTAAATTGTCTTGATTCTTTCAAAACTTTTTTCTTTTAGGTATTTCTTAAGGTTCGACAAAATAAAAGGTTAGGGCAGCTAAATATGGTCAATATATAAGTTGCAGCTACGTAGGCGTCAGTTTTTCTTGTAAAAAAAAAGAGATTTCGTTTTCCTGCACCGACGTGTTAGGCACTACGTTATCACGATGGCGGACCCCCTACGTGTTTTCTGGAATTCTTATCCGAAAAATTTATCAGTTTTTTCCAGCCCCAAAATTTAGTAAATTTTTTGGATCTTATGTCTGCACACCAGGGTCTCCTCACCTTTAGTCAGATAGTAAAGCAAATCGGGTTCTTGTTTTAATACGCTAAGATTCCCATGAAACAGTTGTTGACAGGTCTGCACCCGTTCCAAAGTCGGCTCCTTTGCTATGTGAGCTTTCTTGCCTGCAAATAATCATGAGAAGCTTAACTCTGCAAATTTCTGAGGGTGACTTGACAATTCTTCAGCATAAGTTTATTTGCTTTTTCCGCGTTTTCGCTCTTACTCGCTGCAACAGGATGCCCAGGAAAAACGTCGCCTATTACGTTGCTAACTTGTTGATGACATTCAGTAATTACTAGTAGACCGGCCCTCAAAAGCCTTCCGTAGCATACTATGCACGCTCTTTGGTGTTCCGTTTTCATAATACAAAAAAAGCGAAACACATTTCAAGGCCAGTGACTTCAAAGATCTGGTAACATACAAATCGTTGAAATATTCGTAAAATTTAGCCTCTAAATATTAAGCTGCTAGTAGCGAGTTTGCTGTATCTTGAAATCGTACAACTTTTTAACTATAAGCCGCTGGTAGGCGGAACTTGGCTTAGTTACTAACTGAGGCTCCTCAAAGAGCTTCTTCTTCTTCTGAGAGCTTCTGAAAGTTCACTAAAAATTCGTGAAGATATTAGGCAAGGAGGCGTAGGTGTAAACGTTTCAAAAACGGGAATTAGAACGTTAAATATTAGCTAGAAAGTGACCCGATTTCCAGACCCAGAGGACGACGCATAGCCGCAGCGCAAATAAAAGTTGGTGTCTAGGGACTCTTCTGTCAAAGTTGGCATTTCACATGTGACGCGTTACAGAATTATAAAGCCAATATTGGAAATGTAAAAACAGAGCAAACAGGAGTCCCTCGTGAATTGGTTCCAGGCCAGTTGGGAATTCGTATGCTCTATTTTACCTGTAATTTGCAAAACCCAGATTAATAAAAAAAGAACCAGCATGAAATATGATTTAGTATCCACCGCCAGCTGCAGTATAACCCAGGCGAACAGTGTCGTCCTGGAGAGAAACTGAGTTCGCTGCCAGTTTCGGGTAGGTTCAAACGTAGCTGTTGCGATGAACATCGGGAGTATCTGCTACGTATAAGTAGTACTACGAGATAGTGGCCGAAAATGCAAAAATGAATGCAATACGCTATCTATAGTCCCCAGAAGAGTCGTGGATCGTCGGCACTACAATCAAAAGCATGCAATCTTATATTTGGCAACAATGCTAGACTTAATCGTCATGCCTCAATTATTCCGGGACTTAGCAAGAGAACATTTTACAATGGCTTATTCTCCCGATTTAACTTCGTGTGACTACAGGGCCTTTTATGCCCCAAAAAATTTAACCAATAAGCAAACATATCTTATTATTAACATATTTCGATAAATTAGAATCGCCAATGCGAGGTACCTGGTTATCGAGAGGCTGCCAGAGCGCTGAGACAAGCGTGTAAAAAACAAATAATGCGTATTAAACCATTATCATTCTAGCCAAAGTAGAGCAAAAAGTGTTCAGTTTCAACGACGTCGGTCCGATTCGCTTGTAACGGGCCAATAGCAACCAACGGTAAACCAAACAAACAGATAAGTAGGGTAACAAACCGGCCTTAAGCTGTTCAAACCCTTTAACGGCGATTCATCGATATTTTTGACGTAACAGTTCATCAAAGGAAGAAGGCAGGACACTGCATTCATATTGTTCAGTATACACTGTCAAATTCTCTTCAGAGAAAACTCACAATAATAGTATAGAAGCAAGCAAAAACTGGCTAGCTCCATGTGTACGCTCCTTTCTCAGTAAGATTAAGTGAGCAATACGTTGAAACAAAATTGCCTCGTTTTCCAGAGGTGTGTACCATCGTTCACGTATATTTTAAGTTTTACAAAGCTAGATACCATACGTTTTCTCACACCAATAAAAAATAAATGGAAAACTATACAAAACGATCTCTCGTAGGCAAGCGATGCTTTTGCCCTACAAAACACTTCAATAATCCTATTATTCAGAGATCTCTCAGAGAAAATTCAGTACTGGTTGAATAATTCCTTTATGCCTTTAAGAAGACGTATTGACTATAAGAAGATAAATCAAAAAGCTTTCACGTCTGCCAAACCTTATCGCATTAACTCTTCACTACAAAGCAAATTCTTTAGATATATTTTCACTGTTTTGCCTAGAAGCCTTTTTTCAAAGTCGGCCAGGGTTGTGATTGTGTGTGATGATTGCATTCTTGTTCCCAGTTATTTGCCCCTACCTACAAGATTTACAGCAGTAAACCAATGGAAACACAAATAGTAAATAACGTTTCAGTTTATTCTCCGTTCCTGTTTAACTATTAAGAAGATAACTATTATTGTACACAATAATTTATAGTATTTTCATTTTTCTCAGTATCATCATAACGATAGTTGCCAACTATTGCTACCGATCCCCTTGCTGCTACTGTTTGTAGTGTGGTATAATGCTACTGACACCTCAGTTTATCATCTATAAAAGTGGCAATCATTGACAACAGCAGGTATATTTATCTGTATCAGCTCTAGTCATAACAAAAGGACTTCTCCGTTTGATTTTAAACTTGTTTCGGTGATAGCGCTGTGGGTAACGTGTTTGTCAGCTAAACTTATGTTGGTGATCCAGACGCTTTGCACACTTTGTTTTGCGTTGGGAGCCAAGCCTTTGAAGCGATGGTTAGCGGTACAGTCATGAAACGTAAAAAACGAAAAGCTAAGGTGGTAAAACTTGCAATTTCTCCTATCCCATAGCGTAGATATATATAGATTGGATATAATATGGATCCCATAGTGTAATATATAAATAAATAAAAATAATTGTACTGTCTTCCTGCAAACGGGTAGACCTTATATAAATATAGGTTGATTGAATTCGAGTATGGTACAGACCGTAGCCTTTTTCGCCTATACGAGTTATATAAATACTGGAATTACTCCTCGAATTGTCTGAATTCGACGTTGATTTCGAGTTGCTTTTTTTGTTTTTGATAAACATCGTATTGAGAAATAAATTTGACAAAGGCACATATGTTATTGAGTGCATCGAAAGGGTCGATTTTAGCGCGATAATTGCTCTATGAGCTATCAATATAAGTGAAAGTCATCTCTATATAATCTTTTTAATCTCTTATGTGGATTATTGTGAGTTCAGAATCAAATCACATAGATGCATCCAACTATGAATTAAATAACAAAAACAGCCTCAATTCAAGATGATAAGAATAAATAAGGTAAAAATAATCAATGTCAAAAATTTAACAGTCGATTCAAGCTTCTGCAGTCGTTCATACATGTTGACAGGTTTTACAAACTGGGAAAAAGGGCTTGCCACACTTGTGTATTTAACAAATGGGAGAGAGGGCTTTTGAGGGGTGCTTGAATGGATAAAATTGTTTCACCGCACATCGCAACGAATTTATGTTATACTGAATATCCGTACCACCTATCCAACTATCACGACTGATGGCCAACAGGATAAATTTAAGGCTGGAATATTTCGCAATATTCAGTAATACTCTTTTCATTCACATACACAAATTAGCACCAGGCTGGCTATTACCAGTTCATGCAATGACTTGGGTCACCATGTTGGTTTCTGGGTCTATCTGACGCCTGCTTTTTATTACGTTATACCCATTATACAGTTGCAACATGGTTTGTCTTTTTCCATTATGCATTTAGTTCGACATTTCTGCTGAATCAAGCATCACCGTAAACTAGGCTTTCCTACAATTTCGGTGCACACAGATCAAACGAGGAAAAAATAAGCCTTTGACCAAGAAAATAAAACATCTGCAACAAGTACTAAAATATTGCCTACTTGTTACTGTACTACTAGAATCACTAAACTAACGTCTATTGGCCCCGTTCTGCCTTTAGATGATACAATTATTGTAGTATCAGAAAAAAAAGCAAACGTATATGCCACGTAAAAAATCATAAAAAGATGAATTAACACTTTATATTATGAAAGCTATCGTTACCCATAAGTACTTCTGTTGATTATATTGAAACCATTAACGATTACCTACCAAAGAAAATTAGTGCTATCCACTATGCTTTCACAGATGATGATAGCCTATTATATTCTTTTTGGTTTTATGTCTCATTTTACTGGAATTCCCTCTCTTCCATGACTGAATTCATTAAATTATTATAGACAGGAAATTGTTTTCATTTATTGTCAATATCGTTGTTCTTATTGTTTTATTTTCCCTTCGATTTTAAATAGGATGGGAAATAATGTAGTAACCAGCCAAGTTTTACCTCCATTATTAGCGTGCATAGTAATTATCGTGCATTGCTGTTATATTCCACTTACTGAATAATCGATCCCATTCTCACGTATAAAACTGTTAATATGAAGGCTGCATCAACTAACCCATAAATTAACATGCAAGAGTCGCAAACCTTACTTACACTTACAAGATCAACTTAATTAATATTGGTTACTATTAAGTGCCTATAAATATGTCACTCGTTAGTCAACAACTCCTGTAATACTTCATATATGTTCTGTGTACTATATAATAGTAATAATAAGATAATGTACGAACGCGCACATGCAATATATATATATGCATCTGCACAGGTCTTGAGGATAAGGTGTAAGAATATATATATATATATATATATATCTATAGATTCCAACAATTGATGCAATCTATTTATCTACTGATCCTCGTAATTTTTTTCATTTAGATGTATTGGCTACTACTTAGTCGAACCGATCAAAGTTAGTTGATAGTTATCGACGAATACGAAACTTGCACAGCACTCACGCTTTTCCTGTTATCCATCAGCTTAGCACTTCCTACCTTAATTAACCAGACGTAATACTCCGATTTTACAAGACCTATCTTTCCTGTATTTGTTACGAAGTTGAGTTAAGTGTTACTATCTTGTTTTGCTAACAGCGGAAGGGGAGAGAAGCAACAAAAAATACTTACAAGAAAACAAACAAAAAATAGATCGATATAGAATAATTGCCATCATTATATAATCAAATATAAAACTTTCTGCACTCTTACTCTTTTCCAATCCCCCGCCTTTCCGCTTTCTGATATAAGACGACAATAATAACGCTCATCTGATCATATTAATTTCAATATATCTCGTTGTCTCGAAGATTCGTTCATCATCAATCCCTGCACAGAAGTACCTACTCTGTGTACATTTTCATACACGTTTCTATTTTCCGTAAGAACGACAATAGCCAAATATATGAAGGGAACATAAGAGAAATATACAGTATTCCAGTGTTTAGCTAATTCGCATATTGATATATAGATCGCACCACGTGTGGTGTCAGTGTACCTGACTAAGAAATGTTTTCGACGACAATTTCCGCGGAAACTGTATGCACTTAACATGTAATCATCTGTCTTTATTTGTGCTTACTCGCTCTACAATCAATATACTAAATAACACGCAAGTAGATCCAATAAGAACACTCGACGATCCGCCACGAATCAGGACATGCACACACAGACACCCACTTAAATCCATACAAATAGTCTTCATGGTTGCAGCATGGTCTGTTACTGTATGCGCCTGTCGCCTTCTTCTCTCATTCCTAAGAGTATAGTAAAAAACAATGTCTATTCTTTTGTCTATGCTACTGACAATGCCTGATATATATATATATATATATATATATATATATATATATAGGTGTACTGTATATCTATATTTATGTGCGTAACACTCGAATGACTGTTGCGGAAATTCTTAATCCAGATTCATATAGGCGTAGGGCACAACATCGGACGATAGTAAATTCAACACACTTATAATAGTGAAAATATTCTGTTATCTTCTGCGCAGAAAGCAGTAAGCGTGAAGAAAAGGCAGTTATCGCTCATTTAGAGCTAATAATTGCTTGGTCATGCGTCAGCGTACTTATTTACTCGAGATAACCCGCGCGTGCGAGACCTCAAGTAACAACGAGCTTCTGAAGAGTACCATACCTTTTCTTTTTAAAGTTTACTGGTGAAAAATCGTTCAGATAATGCTATCTTATTTATCTTGATCATGTATAATGTCCACCGAAATGTCAACGGCAACGTCATCGCTACCACGCATTCTTCATACAGAAACACACATCGTGCTGTATGCAGAGCTGTTTTGTTGGTTGGTCGCTTTTTCCTTCGACATTGAATGTGGTTGTCTGATTCACGTCCAGGGGAAAAGAAGTGAGGACGGAAGCTTGACTGAACTGACTCTGGATCTATGATGGGTACGAGAACTTGAGTCCCCAAGTGTTCTTGGCGTTGCCAGTGGGGGAGTACATGTCGTCAATGTCTGCCTGATAGAACTGCTGGAGTTGCTTGCGACGGATCTTAAACGCCGCGGTCACCAGTCCGGTGTCGGGCAGCCACTCTTCTGTGCACAGTTTAATCTGGAAACGCCAATATAAAGATAGATTAAAAATTCATAAAGGATTCCTCTCTAATAGCATTGAAACAATTCGGTTGGGTAAGCAATTGTTTTATTTTTCATCGCCTCTCTATTATATTTTATTAATGCTGTTCATGCCCATTACTAGCATAACTATGCGAAATCATCCTTTGGAAATTTGTTTAGGTTAGGTTGTTCTATCATCCATGCTAATATTTTTATACCAAAAGTTCACCTGAGTTAATTTAGAAGTTACAGTAATTAGTACCAGTAATATTGTTCACCTTGGTGGGAATCTCTGTTTTGCTAAGGTTGGCCTTTTTTCCATGTTCGGCTAATTGTTGAATTACGGCTCTCACAATATCTGGGTCTCGATAGAGTCGCCGGAAATCCGAAGTATCTTTGTTGAGTGTGACGGCGAGAGCCTGAATGGCCTTTTGATTCGGTGCTATTAAGGCGACCAAGAACGTGTGAAATGAACTAGCGTATACACAGATATTTTCCACCAAAGGACATGTCTTTAATTCCGTCTCGATCTGTAAAATGAAAGAAAAACCAACATCACTAGATAATCACACTTAGTTAAGTGCTAAAATACTGAACTAAATCAATGCGTCGGGTGAAGCTACCAGAAAAGATCCTACAGGCAGATCTTGCGAGCTTTTGATTTTTCTGTTCACACCAACGGTGCGCCCAAACATCTTCAAACAAAATTGGTCCTTTAGCCTGAGAAGTGCTTCGTGTTCTGATAGCCTTGCCCGATCAACCGATTTGCTTCCGTTTTTCAGCTGTAAATAAACTAAGCGTAGCTTGAAATCAAAGAGTAAATATGTATATTTCACGTTTCCAAATGACCTATATTCGTCAACTTGCAGCATGACAAGATGCATCTCGCAGCCTATTATTTTCCTGCAATAATGAATAAAAAGATCTGAATCTCACCTTTCCAAGCGAGATATATTCACCAAACTGTAGCTTAACAAGATCCTTCTTGCGATCTATGATTTTAATTGTTCCATCTGGAAACATTTCTCCGATATCTCCGGTGTAAAACCACCTGATTCCACCTTCCTCACGGAAACATTCCTGCGTTAACGCCTCATTTTTATAATACCCCTGCAATGTCAATAAAAAAAAAAAAAATAAGAAAAGCAATTTACTACATTATCCACCCAGTGGCCAAAACATTTATCACCTATATACGAGGTCGTTCAGTGTGAAACGTAACTTTTTCACAGTCTTAGTTATTTCCTATCAAACTATGCACCACTATTACCTATATCCTTTAACTATCTGAATGGCGCCTTCCTTGTCCCGCTGTTTATGCAAGGCTACTGGAACATCAAAGTCGATGAAATCTCAAAGGAGAATCCCGATATGTTCAAATTTAAATGTGTTTGACGAACTCGTCGATCGTAATCTGTGGAAGCAATGATCGAGAATCTTTAACTGAATCTCCCGCATTTTTGCGTGTCAAATCGAGCATTGCTGAGCAATAGGAGTTGTTTACCTTTGTTCACTAATGTTAACCGCTTAATGAGAAGTTATCCTCTGATTAAGTTAGCATATTCTTTGATTGTTGGCGTCATACTTCGGTCATAACAGAAAAATCAGGACTCATGAAGCTGTAGTAGCTTCTACCTGCATTGGACCACGAAGGACACATCTTACGCTTTTCAGCTTACATTTTCTTTAGCGTAATGTCCCGCAAGATTAGTTCCAATCATCCATTGATGTGACGGTCTGCGATCATTGTGAAAAATCAATTTTTTATCACAAATCACAATTCGGCGGAGAATTTGTCACTGCTAAAACGTAAAAGTCTAGAGATACAGGCATGCCTATGTCTCCGTTCTTGAACTTCGCTCAAATCATGAGGCAAATCATGGTCCAATTTTTTTATTTCGACCGAAATTACCAAATATGGACTTTTTACATATGCCAAATTTAAGGGCTAACATTGGGGTACTTTGAAAATAGACTGGCTTCTATTACCGGTCCGTTATTTAATTTTACAGGAGGTTCTCCATAAAACACATCTTCTAATTTAAAATAATCCTTTAAAGTAATCTCTTCAAAGCTTCGTAATTCAACGACTCGAAGCTTCCAGTAGTAGAACTTTTCACTCAATATAATATATATACGACGAGCTTCCTCCGCCGCTTTTTCGAGATAGAAGTTACATTTGTAAACCACTCAAATTCTCTAGTTTTCTACAATGCGCTAAAATCCACAGTGACAACACTCCAGTGAACAGAGTCAGATCTCAAATAATATAAGCACAAAAACCAAAGTAAAGTATCAGACCATTAAAAAATAACGTCGTCGTGAAATATAACGTTTCATACTGAACAACCTAATATTAGGTTTATACTTTTTTTAATTGTTTTTTCGCTTTCCATCTTTAACTTTTGCTGAAGGCAATATTTCGTCGGAGTATCACATATCGATAGAAAAGCTTTTGCTTTGTTTTGCAACGTCTTCGTCGTCGTCGTCGTCGTCGTCATTACTTTCTTGTAATAAAAGCATTTACTCTGAGTTTGGTCTTTAAAGTGGTGTGTCTCGTCAAGCAGCATTTTCTACACTTCTTTTTTGTTTTTAAGTGAGATCAAAAGAGCTGTCGAAAGAACTTGAACTTGACTATCCAGAAGTCGGTAGCTGTGTTCAGAAATAGTGTCCTTAATAAAAGGGTACCCCACTGGACTTTTCTGGTTTAGGGGGCTTAGTTTGAATTATTTTTGAAGGATAATAATTGATAGGTACGTCTATTTGTCTTTATTATCGAGTTTTCAGTAAATCAGCCTGTTCAAAATCTTGCGCTTGCTTAGTAAACAAGTAGAACTCGTGTCCGGGAATTTCAAAAAGCAGAACACAGGGCATAGCCGGAGGACGTATTTGTAGATCAGTTCAATTCAAGTGGCGCCAAAAATTTACGTAATAGATTATTCTTGCATACCGTTATCAGAGGCTGAAAAACGTGGCCAATAGGTTCGAAAAGGATCAGTGTCTTTTAGCATGCTAAACATCTTGCTGTTAGGGTTAATAACTGTGAAAAGAAGCGAGCGGGTGATTATGGGTCCTCGTATAAACGTGAAAAATACATAGATGTTTTTGATGATATAACAGTAATAGGTGTTATCTTAGATCAGATCAAATATAGACAGTGAAAGCGGTTTGCATCAAATATTAAGAGAAAAGAATATTAGTACCACGTAAGTCACCTTTCAGCTTTGAGTTGCATTCAATAAGAAAAACAAATGAGGTATATATGTATGCAGAGGTCACCGTTAGAGGAGAGTCCGAGTGGGCGCAGCAGAAAGCGTAATATCTAGTAAATGGCACAAGAGCCGATGCATATAGGCGACATATGTCTTTAATCGTACGTGGCAAATACCATCTCGATTACGTTACGACTGTGCAGGAGAACGATACCACAACAGAATATTAAAGGGGATGAATAATCCATAATTATTTATTGGTGAATAAAATAAAGTGAATCCGAAATGTTTTTTTTTTTTATCAAAAATAGAAACCTTTCATCAATGTGATACGACAGAAACTATCGCTCTAGGCAAATGCTATTGATATTTTACTACACTAGATTAAAAGAATTATTACAGACAGTTATTACCTATGTATTAACCTATTAACGAAGCTTAAATAGCTCAATCTTATGATACGCTCCTTTAGGAAAGAGCATAACCGGCGACGACAAATAACAGCCTTTGCACGCGCTTGCATACCTTAGTGACTGATATTCCGCCGACCACAATCTCTCCTCGGGGATTAGGTTTATCGATGGCATGGTAACCTGCCTCAGCCCAGTCGACTAATTTGATGTAGTTGCCGGTTATTGGAGCGCCGACTCGACCATAGCTTTTATCATTTCGTTCCATAATGGTAGCTCCAGCCGCAGTCTCGGTCAGGCCGTAACCTTGCACGATATCGCAACTGAGGGCTGCTTTGATGAATTCATGAGTGTCTGATGAAAGAGGTGCAGATCCACAGGGAATCACCTATAGAAACGGTTAAGGGTAGAACGCATAAATTTACGTTCACATTGTCTCGTACCGGTGCAGGAACAATCGTTATAAGATAATAAAATTGTTTTTTTTTTGTTCATTTTTTTAACGCATCCGCCACTTACTTAGCTTGGATCTTATATCCATGAGCTGGCCATATGTTTTTATTCATGTTCATTTGTCCTCATTGCAATCACTTAAATTACGTCCATAATTTCTTTCTACACCGACCTATTGAGATTGCAATGGATGTCGAACCAAATTGTTATCTCAAATAAATTAGTTGCAACTGAAACGTAACGTGGCAATTTACAGTATTATTCATGACATCTATAACTCGATTATGCGATTTTACCTTCAGTGCTCCGCCAAGGAGTGCTTTCATTTTCGAAAACACCAGCTTATCTAAAATAGGAGTTCCGTATCCGAATTTCTGCCACAGCGTTTTATAGCCAATCACATGGTGGAAGAAGTTCTTAGCAAAGATACCTTTGCTTTCAGCAACCTCTGTAATGCTTTTGCGAACCTGTTAATACAGAAAGTGTGAAACTTACGTTCATTCATGTGAATGGACCATGACTCTTACGGTATTCAGTCATTCGCACTTCTTTTTGCTATGACTGGTTTTGCATCTTGGCCACTTTTATAAATCGTTTTAATAATAACCACTACAAATGACATACTATAATTTTGTTTATGGCGTTAATTGTATGTCGCTCTCCCAACTGAGTAAGCAAACAAATGCTGAAACGCAATCCTTTGTTATCATACCCTGTCGAGGATAAGCGGCACGGCGACCATAATGGTTGGCTTGAGCAAAGTAGCGTCGCCCTTGCCACCAGTTTTTATTCCAGTTGATTTGTCGGTGAGGGTTAACGGCGAAGAATAGCCGATGCGGGCTCCTAATGCGAATGAAAGAGATTCACACGCCAGCTCTAGCACATGGGCCAGGGGCAAGTAAGCAATGTAGGTATCCTCTGGACACACCTAGGGTAATTGAAACAATGTGTCATTATGATCTTTGTAGCTTGTGCTTAGCAGTGTTTTGCAGAGTATGAACAGCTTCGAGATTCTCTACCTACTACTTAAAAGGTATGAATCAGAGTCGGTTATGACGTAGGCATTACATGGACACTTACAAAAGAAACAACTGGATAAAAGCCTTTTGTTGTTGCGACGATGTTTCCTTGAGTAATCATTACTCCTTTGGGAACTCCGGTCGAGCCTGATGTGTACATAATAATGCCGATGTCATCTGCTGTCGGGACCTCGCCTAAAACAGTTGCACAGAACTGTTGTACTTTCAAGACACATTTTCAAATGTGTCTTATTCTAGATAAATATTATCATCCCCGTGTGCAAACTTCCCCTAATGGTTGATTTTGTTTTCGCACTAATTGTTTGCATGATCGCATCTTTAGCAAGTTCAAGCCTTTACTGCATTCTTTGCCATTATAATAATGTCTCGTTTTCACCTAACAGGTTGTATTTGTACAGTTGCAGCACAAATCAAACTAATCCTAATAAAAGCGCTGAATTCGCTTTAGCAAGAGTATCGATTCAGTATTGCTTAAAATTCGTTACTTGTTAAACGTTACCAAAAAACCGACATGAGAAAATTAGCCTTTGTTCCTTCATTGGAAGATGTAAAAGTTGTGGCAAGAGTGTTGGTTACCTTTCAGATCTCCAGAGGCTGACTGCCCAAGCATCTCGAGTTTGGAAAACGGGTACAATTTAATCTTTCCCATCGGATTTGGTTTCACCTATTTTATATAAAACATACGAATGAGCAAAATTAATACACCAGACTTTCATACGAAACTTCAATCATGGAATTCTACTAACGAAAAAACAGTGTATATTTTCAGAACAGCTAGGAGTATACCTTTACGATCGGATTCTCCATGTAGATGACGGTCTCGAGGAGCGGCATACGCGGCATTAGTTTGCCAATCTTCTCTAGAAGATCCTGCGACGTAACCAAGAACGTTGCTTCCGTCTCATTTATTCCTACGGGTTAAGCGGTTCAAAATTATATAATTCGATATGTCTATTTAATAAAAGCTGTTTCAATAATAACGGTCATATAAAATATAGTTGGTAATCAAAGCTTGACTCGTGAGTTTTTCCTTCGTATAGTTTCATTAAAATAGTAAATTATCACTATTATGCTACAAATGCTAATTACCTTAGCTGCCACATAAACAAATGCCTCGAAATAAATGCGCAACTGCGGTCAAATGTCTTAATTGTCAGACACTTAGTTTTCGAGATTATTTCCGGTATTATTAGTTGACACTCGGCCTTCTTTTCTCTTATCTATGATACGATTTTTACATGAAACGTATAGGCACGTAGAGACGAAAGAAGCCAGTAGCCCTAACTTATATCCCTAATCTTCAAGTAGCTAGAATTGATAAATACGAACCATGTAGGATGCCTTCCTCTCCAAGTGTAGCATATAGTGTAACCACAGGAATATTAAGACGAAGACAGGCTTGTGCAGTTAGCATCCATTCCTGTTACATGAAAAAATCGCTTAATACCGTCAACACTTTTCAAGTAAGTTCGTTCGTGGGCCGCCGGAGACTACTTACTCGCATTTTTGATTTAGGTTGTATTTATAAACCACACGGTAGTTGGTGCAATAAACTTAAGCCGTTTCGAATAAAAAAATTAGAACATATAATTTTCTATTTGCGTAATATGTACCTGACGCGTCTCCGCAAGGATTACGATGTTCTGTCGCGGGCGAATTCCAAGCGACATTAGACCTCGGCCTATTAACTCAATTTTTCTATGATAGGAAAAACAAGACAGGAATTATATCGTTAAATATGCTGGTTTTCACGCAGTTTGTTTTCATAGTAGTATACGAGAAAATAAAATAAAAGACAGATCTAAGAAAAATAAATTTTCATCTACGCCACCTACATCAAGCGCGTATAATAATAAGCCAAAGTACAAAAAAGGATAACGTTCACAAAAGAGTACAAAGTGTAAACAGAAGTTGCTCAGGGGATATACGGATACTTAATGTCGAACTGGCGAAAGAAGAAGGTGGCTACATAATATGGCAATAATATTTTTCTATTTATAACAGCACTGGCTTGGTGCACGTCAATGTACTGCTATACGTACAGCTCATTATTCTAACAAATAAACTATTACCCTTACTTGTCCATTTCCTTATATGTAATCCATTTGTATTCGCCGAGAATCAACTTTTTAAACACCTGAAAATTATAATGGAGAATTAATTAAGTTCATCAGAACTAAGACAAAGCTGCGAATAATGCCATCGTAATTTCGCCGGCGAGCTTCGATTTAACTGACTACAAGGTTTAAGAAGCAACAGGAAATAAATTATCCAAATCTGAACCATTAATTATCAGTAGTAAACAGATACGACAAAAATGAGTTTGTCGTAATTTTTACTTATTATATATGGATAGTATAAAAAGCAAATTATGACCGAACCCCAATAGCGGTTTACCTTTCCGTCCTTCTGTTTCTCTTCTTCCTCCCCGAAAATTTCGCGAGTTCCCATCGCCGGGTGGTCCGGAAATTCACGAATGGCCTTAAAGAAAATACGAGCGACTTGTGTCATTGTATAGGGGGCGAGTATATTACGACGCTTTGCTTGTACCTCATAAAACCAGCTACGAATCACTACAAGTTTCATTAAGATGCGACTGCATGAGCAACGGACTCACACTTACCACTCTGAAGAGCTGGTCGACAGTCTCAATGTCCTTAAGCTTGCCCAAAGAATGAACTTGTTTGCGTACCCACGGTGAATGAGGGTTTTCTGGTATAGTCGGCTGGGCAAAAATCTGACAAATCATGTAGAAAAGCGTTTAGTGAACGATCTGCGCAAGCATATAATGCAACGACCATTGCACGAAGATTGTAAAGGCGAGAACTTGTACTCTTAGCAGCATGTTTGAAGGGCCAGTTTCCTTTCTGGTTACCATTTTTTCCTTCTAAGCTTTTCGTACATATGTAGATAACGAAGAATAGGTCTAAGGAATAATATGTACTGTGTATTCACATCCCCAATGATATAAGAGATAACATCTATCATTATTTCTTACTCTGGAATGTATAAAGTCCAGAGAAGATTTCACCAAACAGAGACCCTTTTAATACTGTCACAGCCTTGCTATTTCTGTTCGAAATTTCCAAATATCTCACCTGTCGGCTATCTTGCCAATGCTTCCAGGGAGCCTGTATTGCGGTGTAAAGTGGTAACGTGACCACATCATAGATCATATTCACCCCTTTCAGAAGACCCAGGGCCACCTAAAAGTGACGATAAGAGTTAAGCCGAAATTATTTTAACTGAAATTTTCTATCGGAAATTTCTATTAAAACAGTAAACGCTATAGCTGTAAAAAAATTGCACTGTCTAGTATGTGGAATCGGGTTCCTTATTAAAACTGAAAATGTAATAACGATTATTCTTACTATCATTATTATAAAATTAGCAGTCTACCTTCGAAATTACGCTGAATAAATTTGATTTCAAATTAAGCCCGAACTTTGATCGGCTTATCTATTACGAATGTTTTGAATTTAACGTGCGTGCATATATACCTGTTGCGTGGGGCTAAGCTGTGCTACTTGTGCGGTGCTGCTCGACATTTTGACGATTATTATTACCTCCACCGAGAGCCACGAAAAGTTTGTTTTCGCTTGCACTTAGTGGCAATGTATATTTTTCTTTCCTTTTGATTCAGTTCCTGAATATGCGTACATTTACGCCCATATAAATAGTTGAGATTGCACCGGATGGTTACCTGATGAAAAACAATTTACTACTCAGTAGGTATTTTTATTTTCAAGTCGTATACAAATAGCAATCAAGCCTGATGATTGCCTTGTTATATTAAAATTCTGAGACAATCTACTTCCAGAATTAAGAAAGCTTACCCTACTCTTGATTATAAATTAAGAATCTGAAAATGTGCAGTTTTCAACAGTAGTTCTAGCAAAATGTATGATAAATGTAGGCAAAAGTACTATGATGCATCAAACAATGCATTAATTTCTCCATAGTTAAATGTTTAGGTGAATACAAACTGTCGTCTCTGTGTAAATTTTTCGAATTGTTAACGATTCAAGTCCCTTTTCTGAGCAGATAAGATATTTATAGGATACTATTTACGATCAGAACTACTGTTGAAGAATAATAAGATAAGTTTAGCTGAGGCCGTTTTGACCTTACAGAATCCTGTACTTGGCCTTAAGACGCATATTTTTACGACTCTAGATTGAACCTTCCACTTGCGTTTGTAAGGCGTATATAAAGACTTGTGTTGCTAAGTTTGGGAATAATGTAATGGAACGATCAAACAATTAATTTAATGGTTAACTAAACCTATCCCTTGCTGAAGTAACACTCCAATGTTTCGCGCGATGTATCGCTAGAAGTACACCCTTGTACATTCTTTAAAAAGAAGAGACGAAACCAGTCGCAGCCAATAAGACTTCTTATTGTTTACCCTTATTCATTCGGCTAATTCTATTCATCCTTACGCCATAATATACAGTAGAAACTGATCCTGCTTGACTTCTTAAATTAAATACTTATGGAAGTTGAGAAAATTTTTTAAGTTCCCTGCACGCATACTTTATCGCCGTTGTTTCCTTCAACAAACGCTGAATTCACGCATCGGTTCATTGCCTACTTTCTGACAAGAGAGCCGTGGGCTAAAATCTAATCTTGGCTTACAGTTTTATGTATTCACTACTTGTAAATGACATTTTCCGTCGGTAACCTGGTTTGGTTTGACTAATCGGTTGTGAATGGCCTGACATTTCTTGCCAAATTACTCAACTATGTAAATATCATTACATACGGTCTTGCACTTGCATGTTTAGCAAAGGGCAATATTAGTATGCTAGCATTTGTTAAGTATTAACAATTGGTAGCATACTTACACCGAAGTTGTTTTTTCCCCACAAAGCTACACAAAAAAGAAAGGTATTTTACCTAGTTTAATCATTTTTTTAGTTAATAATTTAGCAGTGTTGCATATAGCGATCAGTTGAACAAAACTAACTGCCCATTTGTTCGCAGTAGTCGACAACTCGCAGGGGTTGCATTGCTATTAATTTCATCCAGTCACAGTAATAACGCATTATACGTCGCACTTCTCTTATTAACAGATGATCTTTAAAATACGGTATTCGATGTTTTTAACCAGATTACGTTAGCCAGCAGCAGATTTGTTGCAGTCGACGGTGAGAGATGAAACACTTATTCCGATAAACCTGGGCGTCAAATGATAAACACGGATAAGAACAAACCGCAGCCTAAGCCAACTGAGCAGGCAGGAGATTCTTAAATATAGATTTTTAGAATGTATCATTGGAATTCTTACGGTATCGAATAGGCGATGTTTCAATGAAATAGAATAGAGAATAGTCATGTGGAGCGAGAACTAACTAGCCAAATGCACTTATGCATAAAGTAGATATATCTCCTTAAACAAAAGTGTATTTTCTTGGAATCTGAAAACTTCACATACGAATCGCAAACACAAGAAGACTTGGTTGTAATGCAGGTGTCTTTGAAGCAGACGAAAATGCACTACAGTACGACATTGAACGTGCAGTACAGTAGTAGTTTCTCGCTAAGGTGCTCGTAGTACGAAAAAGATATCTATCTATGTATAAACTATAATATTCCTATAAATTTACCATATTAATTAGTTGGTTTGTTGAAACAATATATAGTTTTTGGTCAGTTTCTAGATCTACACCAGTTAGCCATAGCCTTAGCTTTTAACGCCGCCAACCTAAAGCCTGAAAATAATTACTTTCTGTCAATATAAAGTTTTAATCTGCTCAAGCAAAATCGCAACGACTCTTTCTTAAATAAATACTAAGCGTCAAGTTAGTCGTTTCCTTATTTTTATAATACCGCTTTATTTCTTAATGGCACATAGAAACTAAAATTAAGGTACCCACGTGATCCTTGTAATTCGTAACTACTAATGTATATTTCACCACAGAGTTGACTACTTTTTACACTTGACAGCTCTTCATTATGTAAAGTTGGATTCATTCTATTCACCGGTTTTTTTGTAAGTAGATGTGTAGATCCAGTTTATAGGAGCTTGCCATGCTTTTAGGCTTTAGCTAGCGTTTTCTATCTGCGCAATAGAAACCAGCGAATTTAGACCATCACCTGTTAGTAATTCAGTCTATACTCAGTTTATTCTAAAAGAAATTATTGATAAGTATCAGATACAGAGCAACGCATTACTTTAGGTATACTCGCTGTCTGTAACAGGTTTGTCAATTCCAAACTTTCATTTCACTTAGTAGTGAAACACGTAAATTACTATACTGGCATTTTTAACCGATTGATGCGCGTTCTAAGCGGTAGCCGTAACATAGGTCTAAAAATATAAATGTCTCGCACTTAAAGTTCGAGATGATATGTGCTGGCTTATAACACTATTTTAGCCGGTCCTTGATTACCGCTAACAAATTAGACTAAGCTGACAGGATGATTATTGCAACATTCATCACAGGAACATATACAGACAAGAAAGAGCAACAGCACAATGGAAATAGACCAAAGCTATCGCACAGGTGCAGTGGCCGTTAGGCGAACAAGTTTTGCTCCGGGAGCATTAACAGATGTTAGTAGCGTATTACATTTTCTTGATTATATATAGTACTTTTTCACAGATTAAAGACAGATAATGTAATTTCCATCTAGTGTAATGAACAACTAATGCAAACACATCAAATTCGCCCAACTTAGATTGCCAGTTGCAAGTCTTAAGCGCAATAACAGTTACTTAGAAAAATATATATCTTATAATGACATAAGTACATAATTTACCTAGATCAACTTGTTTTTCAAAACCAACTTGTTTTACAGCACATTCAGTATAGCAAATAATATTGATTGGTATGATTCCACACACTATCATTATAATACCACTACTACTAGTTTACATATACAGCATCATAACACGAAGGCAGATCTTAACGTAACTCTAAAGAGCACAATCCTTACATTGTAGGAAAGTTTGAAAAATCATTCATCGTCGTCATCACCATCAAATTGCATATTATAGTTACAAATATATATTTGCCTACAACCTGTTACACTTACAATAAATAAAATATAGAAGCGTTCTCCAATAAACGATCATGTTGGTAAATGAATAATTGCATCGTGGTAGCGGCAGGTCCATGCATTACACCGTACTACGGCTATTAGTATGGACAATAAAATCATTACTTCTCTACACAGATGAAGAATCAGTATTAAGTCTAGTAGACTATATAAAAGAATACTGTTCAAGAGCTACGGGTAACTATATCAGAATCTTCTGCACGGAACTTGTTCAGGGGTGGACTGCTCAATGTGGTCTGTCCTTGCTCCGTAACGCTCCATGTAGCTTTACAACTAAGTAAAAATCTAAGTACCTAAAGTATTCACGCATCATATTCAATAGTGAAAAAAAAAAAGTAATTTTTGATAGGTGAAACCAACATAGCGGTTGTTATACATTACGTAAAATTTGTGTTACAACTTTTTTCGTAAGTTAAAAACACAGCGACTAGGATTGGTTAAAGACCTTTACAAAATGGTGCATATCCCATATGTTCTGATAGAAGATTAAAAGATCAGTTTGAAAAATCTATGAAGCCGTTGACATCTTCCATAATCATACGAATGGAGCATCAAAATTATCACAGAATTCGAAAGTTCTGTTACATTAAATATAAGAACGCTTGTGAGGCTAAAAAATCACAGACTTATTTGCTTTGGCCGATCCATTATCCATCCGAGCACACCATTTTCCTCCTCTGCGTCGTCCTGCCATATTGAGGTCACGCTATTTAAATTAAGGAAAACGGAAACGTTTGTTACATCGAACCGTCAACATTGTCGCTATCTCAAAGCCATACGTTTTTTGATTTATTTATTCAAGTGTCATAACTTACATTTTGGTCATATAATACTCATTACACATAAATTACTATGCTCGTCATAGCTGGTTGTACTTTATTAACAACAGAGTTTCTTATTGTAACGGTAGCAGTCGCCTTCGGTTCGAGCCTCGGCCATAGGAAAGGGAGTGAACGATGACACTGAACATGTATGCGTAATTAATGAGATAGCAGAATGATTATATCATAAAATAACGCAAATTTCAACGTTCTCTCGAAGCTGTCTAAAATGACGATAAAAATCAAGTAAATGTTGCATTGAGCCTAAGACTAAATAAAGCTCGGTTCGAAGGGACTTTAATGGCGCTAAATCAGATGCTCAGCTGACTCGAAGCTAAAAGACGAGACTGAAATATTTAGATTGATTATTCCTTTTCCGGCACATAGCACGTAATATTTTGCGCAGTATTTTATGTTTTAGGAGCTTTATATATATTTAAGCTGAATAACGAAAGATCAATTAGACATTAAATAGGTTAAAAACAACATTGTTTTCCTGTGAGCTTCATCAAACAGCGACTGGACAGTCGAAAAGCTGAACAAACATCCACACAGAAGACTATGAACGTTAGAAAAAAACGTCGAACATGAACTTGATGATATCGAAACAATTCTAGCAACGTAAAATACCATACGATAGTCGCAATCACACCTCGATTAGCGACAGAACTGACATAAATTCTGTTGATAGCTACTATAAATGTTCACACGACAATTTTAGGCTACGTTTTTATTACTGTAACATTCGTGTTTAGAACCTAATATCCAGGTATGTCGCAATTGTATGTAGTAGTGTTTCGTAAAACAAGGCATTACAACATACAAGATGCGCAAAAAGGCGACCGTTCACTTGCAACAGCCTTCGTGAGCTCTTTGCCCCTTTAACTTGTGCCTTGTGACTGTCTGGTATCTTTTCAACCTATAGTGTTTAATGGGGTATATGTGTGTATACTCGTATAAAGAATTCGAACCAGTGAGCCCACTAACTTTTTTTGAACTTTTTCCACTCATTGCTAACAGTTTCGTAAACGCGCTCATGCGAAACTAGCACTGTCAGAAAAAACCTTGTTCCAACGAGGATGTGAGTAAACTCGTAGTTACAATAAAAAACAATGCATCATCATCGGAATTTAAAATGAGATCAGCTCTATCAAAAACTGTACCAAAGTTCAAAACCTTCTTATTGTTTGAGTTAGAAGGTCCTGCTGTTTCCAGTCTATATGTGCTTACTGAAAAATCCGAGGAAAATTTCTATAAAGCAAACCGGAGGATTCTAAAATGGGGTTTAGATTTGGAGGGTTCAACAACTCTGAACTGTCCAAGGGTCCATTCCCGAATATCTTTAGTTTTTGATACAGAAATTAGCCACCGTATTCGATATAAAGTATATATATGCCTCTCGGATTTGATAATCCCAAAGATTAGCCTTTTTGCGTTTTTCATCTTTAGGCCATTTAAAGCCGTTGGGATGTTGATCCCGCTGGAATTTTTTTATAGCATATTTACCTGATATTATCACCACTCTACGCCTATCAGTGTCACCTAACTCACAACTACTATTAGAAAATTGTTTGTACGTTAAGAAGAAACATTATGAAATTATTATAAGAAAAAATGGTTAATGAGCAGTTTAGGCCCCAGATAGGCGGCATAATTAAGATGAATGGATTTTACATTAAATAAATAAATAGTGTGTGCATGTTTTTGTTTCGACCTATTTGAAGAAAGAACGCATAGTAGGTTTGAACGCATTGCGCGGAACTTCTAATCATCTTTTCCTAAAACAAACTCGGCAAAGTGTATAGAATGAAAATCTGTACATAGTTCGCTCGAAGCGATAGCATCACCAATTAATTAAATGGATACGGAGTAATAAGTAAGTAGATGAATGGATGAAATAGTGGATAGATGGGCATTCCTCAATGTGATGCCGTCTTCCTCTGACTCTTTCTTTGTTTGCCGCTAAGTGAAAACCACCTTCCAGCAACGCTGAACCAGCCATCCAGGATAATATTTGCCGAGGGTTATTCTAACCTTGTTTGTTACTTGCTTTATAGCACCAAACCAGCGATCCACCCTTTTTATAGTGAAAGATGACTAGTGTATGAAATTCACAATGCCTTTATATTAAAAAAATGCATTAGTTAATAGAATATATCAACGCAGTGGCTTGAACGACTAATTTATGGCTCAAAAAAGAGCAAAAGTTTTCGGTTAAAACTCCGCCAAGGACATTACTTGATTAAACAAACAGCATATTGCAGCATAAAACGTAAAATAGGTCCAATGATGACATGAACATTCATGGTTTTAATTGATTGGAACTCTTTGTTTTTATGCGAAGCGAAAATTCACTGAAAGGCAACAGCGATAAAACGCAGCGCCGAACAAAATTATTTGCATAATCTGAAACTGACTCTGCACTTGATATCGCAGAGATTGTTTCAATGCCATCTCATTTGGGTAGGAATTATACCTAAGGAGTAAGGCCAAAGTAAAATTAAATGAAGTGTAAACGTAATCAAATTACAACTGATCAATACAGCAGCTGCACAAAAGATTAGTTTGGCCAAAAAATGTTTACACGTACATTCTATGTGACTCGTCTGATTATCCGAAGGTCACAAAATGGTTCTATACCAAATGTCAGAGGACAACACGATATTATCAGTGGCAAACGGCTTTTTTTTTGCGTAAACCACGTTACCTTATGTCATACACAGAAGTACCCGTGAGCATCCGTTGGGCTCATTTAATGAAATTGTCGAGTTAGCAAGGTATCAGAAATACGTTGCCGACGATATTAAGTTACTGGCAATACGTGGTTTTGAACTCAAATCGCCACGCTAAACTTACGGGGATATGTTTCAGCATCGCATGCTCCGAGAACATTACGTTAAATGATAAGGTGTGTCAACCAGTAAATACAATCCTACGAACCGAACCGCTTCCATAAGGTACTACTAGTAGCAGTGACGCGGACCCAGGCTTGTAATGTAGCCTGGGGGAAGATGTTTGTATTATAAACCATTATTGTATATTCACTTACATATTTAGGTTCCAGCTCTGGCTTCGACCGTAAACAATTCTACAAATGTATCATGCATATGAAGTTTACTAAAGCTACTGTACAAGCATATTATAAAATTATACCACATTTATGTTACACTACATATTGTTTAAATAAAATATTTAACAACCATTATTATTTTAGGTATAATAAATGAAAGATAAAACGGTAGAATTCTCGAGAAACCCCATTCCCGAGAAATATTAACCCTAAAGTACACGCAAGTTATTTGTTTTTTGTAACTCTGTGATAGTACACTTACCAACTTGTTCTTGATCTGATTCCAAAAAGGTACACAAAACACTAAAAACAACAACTAGGATTTACTTAATGCATTTATGTTCTAAACAGCTGTCAATATTCTCTGTAATGATTCATTTGAGTAAATGTAAAACATAATTCTACTCCAGAACAAAAAATACCTTGTTTGTTTCTCTGAACTTATCGCAAGGTTGAGGCAACATATGACTGAGTAGAATGCATTTACCTATTATTTAATACAAATAACAAAAAAATATTACATAAAATACGTGATAATATCTGTGATTAAGCTATGACACAAAGCCAATGATTGAATAGATTTGCCCTTGTGTCAAATGTCAAAGCGAGTTGCTCTTAATTCTAAACCGTAAAATGCGCTTTTCAAATATTATTATTTTGAGAATAAATCCATTCTAAATAAATGTGTCGTAGAAACTAAGACTTTAACATCCCCTTTGATATATATATATAACATGGTTACTAGGAATCTAGACAATTACCAAAACGCAAATAGATGTTTTTTGCTATCGAATGTAACCACACTAAAACTCTCATAGTGAACACGCTGTGAGAAAAATTACATCCAAGCATAGTCTATTAGAGAAAGATGTCCAAGAGCACTCAAAACCTGAGCCATTGAATAAGACGGGTTTCATACTTCATTTCGATAAAGGAAAAAGCTGTTGCCGAGATTTGAAGGATCTGCATTAGTAGATGTGATTTGAACTTGCCAAAAAATTACGTGGTCTTGTTTTTTCTGTTCACATTGTCATTTTCGTAGTAAGACAACCGAAAAATGATCATCCCCTGTGCTATATAAAATTTCGTCTTATTACGTATTTGCCAGAAAGTAATAAAAGCAACTTCTGCCTGTGACTTAGCCAGAAGATTGGCTGCTGTATATAGTTTAGTACTGTATGTCAAACACTGATTTATTTATGCTCAGAATACACTAAAATAATCAAACATGTGAACACTCAATTGTATTTTGTTGGCCATGCCTTGGTAGTTTAAAATTAACTATCTATTTTAACTTCCTGTACAAATACAATGGTTGATACAGATCGTGACGATTTTGTATCTCAAAAATTTTATTCCTTTGTCTTTAATAACCTTAATACGTGCATTAAAGCAAAAATATAATATGGGAAGGCGCCGGTCAGAACGGATGTATCCAAATTCATATAAATAACACTACAATTAAACCACCAGTATCGTTGCGCAATTTAATAACATGAAATATTATTATTGCTATCAGAGATAGATCGTTAGGACTTAACAGTTAACAGATGCAGCTTTTTGATTCAATTGAAAAAGTGTACCACAGGCATCACATGGTGAACTTTATCATCTAGCGAACTTAATTTGAAATGGTAATGCAAACTTTCGCTTTTTTACCATTTTAAGTATCGTACACGTAATTGTCAGGCAGATATCGCGCACACACAGATTGAATAATCGTATCAGAAACAATTAAGTGAAAAATGCCAGAAATACCATTAATACAATATGATGTCTTAAACTAGTTTCATTAAACTAATCTGTCCATCAGCCACATGTGCATATTTATTAAATGCGCAGTCAACATGTTCGGCTAATGCAAAAATGAGTATGTTCAATATTCAGAAACAATTCGCCTTCTTGTAATAATAGAAAGAAACTCAAAACGAACGTTAGATGGTCACGTAAATGTATCCAGAATCCCGCCGGCTATACACGCGCCTTAAAACAGTCATCACTGAGTTTCCCGTTAACGCACCGATGCTAGGGTGGATGTTTTACTGTGTATGGAACCACCTTTTTAGGGGCTATTTTATATGTTAGTCTACTGAAGCGTATGAAGGCGGACGACAGTATGGTTGCCTCGCCGCTACGCAAAAAGCGGAAGAAGACACTCGGAAAAAGAGGAGGAAGGGCAGGAGAAAAAATAAGAAACTATGACGGCTCCCGACGACGATGACGACCGAAATAGCGTAGCCACGAATAGCCACGCGCGAGTATCACTCGAACTACGATTGGAATTCTAAATATATTATGATTATTATCATTACAGGCACGTATGCCGACTGAATAATCAAGCCGAATAATAAATTCAGTAATTAATCATCAACTAACTGTATGAGTGTCATCTACGGACTTCTCAATTCGTTCTTTACTTTTCAGCAGCGCCGTTTTCTCTATTACTGCTTACCGTTATTGACAGCGTCAGTTGCACCGGTAACTACTAAATGAGCAGACGGCTCGTCGATTGACTTCAACACTAGTCACAAATATTGAGGCCACATTAAAGGACACCCTGCGCAGAACACAGACTCGTATTACCGGTGTCTGAGCACCACACCATGGCCACAATTCAACTCTAATACGTCCAATAAGCTCTGAGACAGTATTGTTAGCAGTAGAATTCGTACTGTGATTATGATGAGAAGTTTGCAGGATGGCGACGACGATCGCGGCGGCGGTGGCCGAGCCTTTGTCTTTTGTTCTTTCTGCCACAGCGACCCCCAACTGCACCGACACCAGGCGCTACAATCAGTCAACCACTGGCTCGTCCTACCTGATCTGTGTGTTCGGTTCAGTTGACCAACTCACTGCTGCAACATTCTCTGCTGACGACGTCTTGGTAAAAAGCCGGCTTTGTCCACCTGCTAACACGTTCGACTGCTCTACGGAAGGCTTTAATGATGTTCGTTGCAGTCACTGCTACTTCTCCTCCTGTTTAGGATGCGACAAGTTGATGTCTACCAATACCACAACGATGGTTATCTACCGCACAAGTAGTGACGGTGGCGAATAAGGTTTACTTTCGTCTGTTGTTTGTCTAGTGCAGCACTACCACCAGTGCTGACGACTGATAGTAGTCGTTGTAGTGGGAGCGGCGGTAGTGTCAGTGCTGCTGCTCGCCTGTTTTGTTTTTGTTATGATCTCTCGTACTTTTCTATTTCTGATCACTAGAGGGCGCTAAGTTGACGACGTGCGGTGAGGATTTATGTTTCCGTGAGGTTACATAACTCAACCCACTAGATTTGGTGCAGTCTGCGCGCGAATCAATTAACTTCGAATTGCAAAAAAAAAATGTGTAGCATCTCTAGCTACAAAGTAGCATGTTTCTTACTGAATTGCCTAATGTTGGACGTGTCGTGTTTACAAAGTGTTTACAAACAACGTAACGCAATCAATCTCATACAAATGTCAAAAAAACAATACGTCTCTTTGATTGTTTTAGTAGCCTATGGTATTGCTCCAAGAATCCTAAATAATGGCCACGTAAAAGACATTGTGTTGAAAGTGTCCTTATATTTGATATTAAGCTTTCCGTAGCCAAAGAAATATGTAATATCATTAAACTAGGCTAAAACTTCTAATAGCTATTAACTAGCGTCGCTTGCTCAGTTTGCATATAATTGCGTGTATGCAATTAAAATAATAGTTTAGTGTATTTATATATGACTTTCGCGACGGAAGAGGTCTCAAATGATTACACAACATTTGTTATGGTAATTTTATTATACCTCTATAGTAATTTCCAAATAGAGTTGGTATTATTGTTATTACTGTTATCAACCACCACTGTGGTATACCCACTACAGTAATTGAGTCAGTCGGGATCGGGCTTTACATGGGTGGATTATTTAAGAAGAGATTTTGTTTTTAAAAGAACAAGTTTGCACTCGACCACACTGTACCGCCAGTATGGAACAACTATTCGACCATCGCTGTTTCATTAACCAAGCACAAGCAGGCAAAGGAAAAAGCAGCATGATCGTCTTGTGGTTTTTCGCACACCTCCATTGTATGCTTTTTCTGGTAGCAATTACCGAAGTACCGGAACATTGTTCGATAGAGTCTGCACTTATATCAACGATAAACGATCATACTTAATTACAATCATTAAATTTTACTGGCAACGATAGCATATAAAACTTAGCCAGGAACAAACAAGTATAGAACTAGGGCGCGGTTACCAGGGTTACTTACATATGAAGATTTGCCTCTGAAGTGAATTCCGCCCGGGAGTCGCCGTCTCGGAATTTGTGCGAATAACGAAATATTAAAAGAGTTGGTCGCAATGGATACGTGGAAAATTAGTTGGGTGTATGCAACCTTCCATATGTGGTTAAGGTGACTCAGAAGAGGAAAGAGCTGGAACCAATGGCTTTATTAGAGCTTCCAACATCATTATAACGTAGTGGTGTTGATTATGAATTACGAAGCGGCACCTCGCGAATATCGTCAGCGCATTTCCTGATATTTAGTGACACCTTGAACGGGTAATAAACTGCGAATCATTTGGCCCGAACCATGCAAGCAGCAGAGTTGGTAATAAAGCCCGGTCAACTCGGTCTAACGGATATTTTTTTTTGACAACAGGAGCGCCACTGATACAAAATACAAGCAGAAATACAAGCAACTTATAATACTACCATATAGAACGCTAATGACTAAAAGATGACGTTCAAAACGTATTCTAGTGGGCTTTCTTAAAGGGAAAGCAAGCGGGATAAAAAAAATTTACAATTAGGTACAAACTCTTATACGCTATACGATTTGCAATATGTAACTTTATTTACAATATTTAAGTCTGTGCCGAAAACGGCTAAGTGCCTAAACATTTTTCGTGAACAAAGTATGAAAATTGCTAAAGGTGCTAGAGTCCTGAATCCTGAATTAGAACAGCAAGGCAATGTCAATAGGATATCGCCTAAATTCGGGTGGAAGTAGCAGTGTCAATGGCTGGAAATCAAGAAACAAGAACTTTAATGTAATGAAGGGTTTCAATCAATCCCATTTATTATATACAATAAGTATCCTTTTAACAATGTATGGCAAACATGTAAGTTGCGTCATAATTCCGGTACATAGTACAAAATACGTTCCATAGCTCATGACACAGTGATAGAAACCACTATAGTTGGGGTGTTGAAACATTATTTCATATATAATAAACTAAAATATGTTATGTGGTAACTGAGTCATCACAAAGTGACATCACTTCAATAAATACATGAAATTACGTGAGAACCACTATTACGACTGTGGCAATGAGACCGTGTATGCGTACAGGTAGTTTTGCTTTTTCATCTTCTTTTATATCGAGTTACTGATTAAAAATAAGTAGCAGTGATAAATAAAACAGAAAGTATTTGGTTTAATTATGCTTGTTTTTTTACAAGTTCTAAGATGTAATTACTCGAAAATCTAGTTTCTATGATGGCAAGAATGTTTGCGTAAACCTAAAACTCTAAGTTTTCTGTTTGATATTATCCTAACCTTTACAGAAAGATTTCCAGCTAATAGTTAATGCCCTGGGGCCTACTGATTTAGTCTATTTCGTCATTTAATTTGTTTGAGGTGATCTCCTTAACCCAAAGGGCCATTGTTTCGCAATTCTTAGCCCTTACTTTTCTGAATCTCTGAATGCGAAAGTCTGATTTATTACAGCGACCTCCACTTCGTACAAGCAGCTGAGATCTTCGAAAACGTATTCATAATATCTAATTTAATGCTTTTCATACTCCAGTATTATTATGGATGACTGGGACTATAAGCAAAATCAGTGTGGCGATCGTTAAAATTTTCATCTTACACTAATTACAGAGACTATAACTAACGGTTATGCGCCGTGTATAATAACCTACTTTCTGCATTCACTAGGTGATCTAAAAGTTGGTATACGAGACTGCAGATTCAGATCAGCTTGTTCGATGGTATTAGAGACAAATTTGTTGCCATAATCGTGGAGACAGTTTTCGATAATGTTGTTGCTATTCGTGGTACTATATTTCCTCAGTGCTATTTCTCGCCGAGTTGTATAGGTATATTACTATGTTACTGTCTTATTTTTGTCTCACTTGTTATATAGAAATCCCTCAGATAAAAGTAACTAAGATAGGTAAAAGCTTTCTATGCAGAGCTCATACCGGAATAAAGAGGTTTCTCTAGATTTCTAATCTATGAAACTATGTTTAATATTTTATTGCATTTGCGGTATATATTATTTTTCGGAAATATACAATTGTGTATGAAATACCACATGAGTTGAAAATATGTGTTTGTACAGGGTAGTTTGTTCCTCTGTAAATAATAATTTCCAATTAGTGATTTGAATAAAATTTCCTGTAATAAATTAATAAAGATGTTTAATGGATCTTTAATCATCTATTTAATGGATGTTTTTTTCATCTCTACGGGAAGTGCTTCAAAACTTTTTACGGCCGAAAATCGTACATTCTGGGGTAGTGCTAACATTCTGCTTTTGTGGGTTAGCAAAAGGCTGAACAAAACAGACTCCAGCTGTGAAGAACAACAACCAAATTGACAAAATTTAAGTAGTATTTTTTTTAGCTGTGTGTTTATATCATAACCAATATTTGAAATGGCGACCGTTAGCCATAACATATACGTGGTACGAAAGAGTGACACAAGTTTTCGAAGTCATCGGTTACCTCCCGATTGTCGGTGAAAAATTTGCCTCAGTGAGAAGTATTCTCATGGATAGACATTTAGAACACTAAAGGAAGAGTTTTGTAGATGAGACCTTCCTCTTTGCCTTAGTAAAAGATATGAAGCCTGCTATGTCGGTTTACTGCGGTGGTCAGACGCAGAGAATGGTCACTCCTCAACCAAAGTGGTGACACCTCGGCTTTCATGTCGAAACAAGCACACATAACAACACCGTGATGTGCTAAATCAGTTGCCTCGTAGCTTAGACTCTGCGTAACCCATCCGATTATAAGAGTAGCTTCGATAATACCCGATATCTTAGAAAACATGTGTTACTTCTTTTTATCGGTATCAAGTATGTCTTATTCTTACTGGTCGTCGCTTCGATATTGTTGTGATATGAACAGAAAACCAAGTTAAAAGAGATCAATTACTGGCAATGTTTACTTCAGAACCAATAAGTATGAAAACCTGAACTTCCGTCAAAACTGGTGTGACTTTATTTGTCAATTTAAGAAATATTTACTCTAGAAATTGAAAAACTTTAGAAGAAATTTTTAAGTCAGTTAAAGATAAGGAATAGGATGCAAATGCTCATCCTCTTAATTTGACCCTTTCTGTTTATGAAACATTTAAGTACTGACTATCAGGGTACTAATATGTTAGTACGTTGCTCTTCATGAAGGGAGGCACAGATTTGATATGTATGAGACAAAATAAGTTAATTTTAATTTATGTTGTCTGTGAATTGTGTGCAAGTAAAGGCTCGCGCATGTACTGAAATCACAAACGACGTCCTGAATTTTCTCAGTGTGACCACTCTAGGGTATTCGAAATAAATTTTGTCGGTTGGTGACTTCTTGTGACTACGTCAATCGAACATTCGTTTGTTCGACGTCATCCGTAAATCTGATACATTCGGGGACTAAGCAGTACTACTTGGTTATTTACTAAATTCCCATTATGGGGCAACCGTAGCGCGTTTGCGTACTAAACTTAGGGACACATGAAGTGGGTTAGGTTTGAACCTAGGCGTTTGTAGTATAAATAGAAGATTGTAGTATATATCAGTTTGTACTAAACAGAACAAGAGTAAGGAGTATCTAATAAATTATATTCATTATATAAGTATCAAATGAACAACAAATGAATTACCAGGTAGATACGTTAAAACCCACTAAGCTATCACGATGATATGTATATAAAGTACACAGGTCAAAGTACAAAGTCACAATTAAGTTTCCTTTTAGACGTTTGTCATTGTAATTTGTAATTTTTTTTCTCGCAAAATCTCAAAAACTCAGACAGACTTTACATTCTTTGTCTTCTGCTCTGATCTGGATCCATCTTATGCTCTTGTGTTTCTCGTTTAGCACTTCAGTCGTTTAAATTTATATTGCCATGGCCTAACTTAGTTCTTATAATACGGCAGAAAATGTACACAGACTATTAAACACAGCATTTTCAAGTTGGAAATAGGCTGGAAGTATTCTGGGCTTTGATATACCTGCCAAGCCTGCCTTCCTTGCCACCGAGTATCCTGATAGCATGGAATTAAAAATGTTTATTCGTGAAATTCTACTTCTACTTCGATAATCGTTGCTGAAATTTGCCCTATTTTTTAACTGTTCTGGCTGTTAGCTGTGTATTCTGTAATCTCTCGTTTAAACTACATTCTGCCCATTCTTTTAAAAGTACGACAAATGAGCGTCTATGCGAATCGTTATGATTGCAATAATCGTTTTATCAATTTTGCTTAGCCTCAGACAGAGGATGTTATTGTATCCTACTTTGATAATTTTGAATTTATCTCTTTAGTCTTTAATTTCTTTTACTGAAATGTCTTTAGTTATATAAACTTTAGTTTTGCTTTGTGATTGTATACATTTTATTAGGCTTTCTACAGCTCGATGTTTTTGGAAGAGCATTACGCTAATTTTTTTAGATTTATACTTTTTTCAAGGTGGTAATACTTGAGATATGGTAATTATGTGTGCGTTGTTATTGTTACATGTAGAAGCCCTGAGTAGTACTCATGTTTTTTAATTCACGATACGACTTACATAGGTCCGAGTATTTTATCGACCCATAACAATGTCATTTTTGTAAATATGTTTCAATGTTTACAATGCAAATAGATTATATGGGTATTGAATTTTAAACATACAATATGACTATATAGCGTTTGAATAAGTCCTGAAGCTCATCTCTATGCACGTTTATCTAAAGTGCATAGAGATGAGCTTTGTAAGTCGTAACGTTAGAAAGAGCTTCTTTGTGGGAGAAACTGCATTCTGACTTTTGGCTTGGGTCAATAATTGGGTCAAAACAAGAAAGGAACACCTCTTCTTCTACCCTTGAGCCACTTTGTGTGATGCCTTGCTTTCCAAAAATCTAATGCAAATAAATTACGTGATAACACTATTTCACTAGATTCGTTTAAATTCAGAAATGAAAAGTTATTTATCAACAGAGAATATCCGAGGCCTTAGTTGAGTTATTTGTATAAGAGCTTTTTGTTTGTAATACGTAGCTTACATACCTTTTTACATACGCCTGAATCATAAAATAAAAAATACGTTACTGTTACCACAGTATATCATTATCAGCTTTATTTTTATCATTGCAGTCTGCGATTCCAAATTGAAATTCATATGGGGCAACCCCGTTTTTCATAAGTTTTTGTTATCATAGAATCAAAGCTATCTTAATCGTCCCAACCTTTATGTTGGTTGTCCTAATTTAACTCAAAATTAATCAAACACGCATTTTTGCAGCGTCTTTCATAATAATAGCGTTTCCAAAGTTTAAATACTGTTACACATAATCTATTGTAGTTTGTCAAGTAAAACAGCGTTGTTTACCTGTGCCATGTTACAAACATTCCTGTTTGCGTATTCCTATTTCGTCATCGTATTCGTTTGTATTTTGTAAGCTGAATCTCGCTCTAACTTTTTCTGACAAATTTTTATTGTGAATGCAGTGGTACAAGATGCATATATCTCAATTTCCGTTTAGCCTAGCCGATATACTAATAATGGTAAAATCTATAAAATGAGTGTTTATGTGCTTATACTATCTACACACAGGAATCCTACGGGAACTTGATTTGGTGGCTCGATTTGAACGCAGAACTTTGAAAAAGTCCGGGCCTACACTGTCTTGCGTTAAGAAGCGTTGCATACCCTCTCAGTAATTCCCCATATGTCCTGAACTCGAGCCACCGCACGAAAGGTCCTCTGGCATCGGTGTCATAGCCTCCAGTAATGGGTCGACTACAGCAACAAGTTGACAAATAATAAGTCGACTTTGCACTAATGCAGCGTATGTATTTATGTTTGCGCTGTGGGATATAATTTTTCAGAATGGGTTTATGCAACAGAACGAAGTTAGTTTCGCAGATAATAATCAAAATAGTCATTTTTAAATGTAAATCTTGCATCAGACGTGCGAAAACTATACTTGTATTTCCAATAGGTAGTCTTCTATGCAACAATAATCTACACAAATGAAAAACCATTCATTCCGCAACCGATTATCTAGTGTATTTTATATTGCTTAACAGTTGTCATGCATTGTTTGCAATAATTTTATCAAAACTAAATACGAATGCAATATTTTCGGCGGTGACGGAGTATTAGTATCTTTCACATTGAGTGTTGCGAGTAAAGTCTTATTGGTTCCGCGAGTGAATTCCGACGAATTTGATTTTTTTTTTATTTGAAGGTTTGGCTCTCTACATACTTCGTATTTTTGACCTATCATTTGCAACGCACGTTATTATTTGCGCAAAGAGCAATTGATTGAGGTCCACAATGAGAAATATAAAATAATCTAAATAAGAAATGCAAAACATAAGGATCAGTTATGTCTATGTTAAGACTTCTATTGTCGACACTACAGCATAAAGGAGGGGGAATTATTTTATAGAAATGCCGATGCAATACTGATTGCATTTTACAAAGGTAAAATTAATTATAAACTGTATTAAATGTCCATTATCGACTACTATTTTTTTTTATTTTATCGATAGCATTTTAACTAGTATTGGTAAAATTAAAATATTTACTTAATACTAATCCTAGAGAAACCTAAGAACAGAGTACCGACGCGCGTTGAGCACTTTACACGAGTGCTCTATGCTTGAATAGAAAACGAAAAAGTCTCAGCGCCCTTTACGATAAACGACGCGTACTATCTCACAGAGGCACATGCATAAGCAGTTGTTTAAATAGTTCATTTTGTATATGTACAGTTAGCTCGATGTTTACTGTGCATAATAATTGCAATATTAGTGCGGGATGCCGAACTCTATTAAATTATTAGCTTGACCGATTTCACTGCAGCGCTGACTAAGTGGCATTGGTGTTTGAGGAAGTGGCATTGCAACGTCGTTGCGGATTTCATTTAAGCCTGCGAAGTCTGAACTATATAATATAATCACTTCTAAATCCATAAAAATATATTTAGCTGATGCTGTCTGAGCCCCCCCTTCTTCCTATAGATTCTACTTTATTCATGATCTCCCTTCATGTATTGTAACGTTATGTATTTATTTTCTCTTCTTGTTGTTGATATTATTTGATTCGTTTTTCCGTATTCTTATTTCTCGTATTGTTTCTATGAGCTCGAAGAAAACGTTGACTTTTCGAAGAAATTCGGATTTCAACCTGTGTCGGAAGCCACAACGGCCTTTGCATATCCGTTTGTTATTGTTGTTGTTGCACTCAGATTTCAATGCACATTTTTGGCTAAAAATTCGGGTCATCCATAATACGGTCAAGCTGAGCCTTGACTCCTCGGAATGTTGGCCGACCTTCCGGATACCTGTTGCAGAAGAAGAATAAAAAAAATGTGGTTAAATACAAAACATTCTCCAAACTAAAAGTGACAAAAATCGTATGAAACATTGCATTTTTGAGTATTCATAACATTAATGGTTATTTTACAGTTTTACAGTTTATTGCACAAAGCCTAAGTTGTAACTTCAGTAATTGCGCGGCAATTTCTAAACGTGCTTATGTTTGCTAGTACTTATGTTTGTTGTTTGTAACTTCGTCCGAAATCAAATAATTACCGAAATTCTCAATTAACAGTGTCCAGTAGTACTTAATACTACACGATTAGCGTATTACATGTATGGTTGATGTCAGTGTTGATGAACGAAAAGAAAATAGAATTAAAAAAATAAATTCTAAGTCTAATATAAAATCTGGAAAATCGAGGAATAAAATGAAGATGCACAAAGGGGAGGAAGAGCTCTCTGATACGTTGTCGTGATCGGCGAAATAAAAAAAATAATTTGAAAAATAAATCTAGAAAATCAAAGAACGAATTGTTTATCGTCACTCTAGTATCACTTAGGTAAAGCGAAGCCCACCAATGGTGAACGGATGACAAATCATGCGATAAATAGGTAAGTAAAGAGACTTGAGGCTAGCTGGCTTAATCTTACCGTTAGCTGACAGGGTCAAATGCTTCACAATCAACTCGCTCTTAGCTAAATTTATATTATGTTTGCACAATTATAACTAGGCCGCGCTTGTCCGACGCGACGTATTAATGTCGCGGTCAGTATTTTCTATCAGGTGGTGGATTAACGTTGTACAGTCTAGCACTTCCCCTGATTTGTTCGAATTCCATGCGATACGACAAAAAAAAAGAAGCATTATCAGATAACACAACTATCGGTTTTCAATGCTGTCAAGAAGGCACGAGTACGCTGCAATGGGTTCATACAATCTGGCTTCTCATGATCCTGAAATACGTAGCGCTGCCCAACAGGGTGAATACTTACCCTGCAAGCGGTAAATTCGCGAATCCTTTAACGACTGATTAGAAACGCGCGTACATAGTTTTTTTTCATGCAGACTAGCTCACATCACGCTCACTTAAGGACGTGCCCACTTACTCCAGTTTATACTGCTTTGTCCGATAAACACCATGCCATTGGTCGACGTACGATTTTATTTATATCTGCATGGCGCTTAGGCTCCATTATGTCTACGTATGTTCGATTACGAAATTGAAAACACGAAGTTCTCGGCTGATTTCTGCAGAACCGGTTTTGATGCCCTAGGACTACTCTGACTGGGGACGAACCCATGGATCTTAAGTTCTTCCCGTAATAGCCCCCCGTTGCCCACTGAGGATGCGCTAGGATCGATACATTGAGGGTTACCTGACATAATTAGAAAACATGCAGTGTGATCTTCGAGCTTAACGGTGCCACCATATCTGGAGGTTTGCCACTCTGATTTGCCGTCCTTTGATAAACTGCACGTCCGGTGGTAAACCAATATGCCCTCTCAGAACAGCCACAGCAACTTGTGCCCTTTTAGGTGAGCGTGAGTGTCAGGATTTTTCGGCAGATATTCACGGACGCTGATGCTAACTTGCTGTAAAAATTACCTTAAGCTTCTATAATTAAAGTAAGCGATTTCGACGTCAGCCAGGAGCACCCTCATTTCGAGTTAGTGCCCCCAGAAGTGCTTTAGCATACGGGAAGGTTCAAACGTTACTCCTGTGGCGATAAAAACGGCCGAGGCGGCTCCACTTCTTTCAGAGGAAAACGGTCGTAGAGATACTCTTTGAAACTATTACACATAGTCATACGCGCGAGAGCCGAATCACTCTTGGAGCTTCTCGTAAGTACAGTCGCGCTTCTGGTATTATTTCCTCGACCGGGTATCGTCAAATAGTACGCCCATGTCGTCTAATCGCTTCGGTATTCGACGACTAAGCCTATCAGCGTGTCCATATCGTCAATGATCCTACTGCAGCCTTTATGTTTCAAGTTTTACGCCCGGCATCATTACTAAACATTCCATCGGACGGCTGGCTCCCAGCACGAAACAAAGTTCAAGATGAAATCAAAGTGCTACCACGCAAGTAAAGCGAATTGGCTAAGTTTTGTCGTCGGCTGGCGGGAACGAGCTATTTGTTCTGCGTTTATATAGTCGTAGACATTTATTCGTTAATGCATTTTCACCATTATAATATATACGAGCTTTTTAATATTCACATGCACAGAGTGTTAACAAAGTATAGATTAAGATGTCTTACTAATTTAATCTGACCCGTCTCTGGACAGAAAAAGAGAGGTATGATTGCAAATATGGTTAGATAGAAAAAATATAGCTAATAAATAAATAAATAGCTCGTGAGATATGAATGGAAAGCATACTTTTCCCAGCAGAGCTTCATGACGTTGTAGACATCTCGGGGGCACGTTCTAGGCCTATCCAGCCTCTGGCCTCTCTGAACAAACTCTACCACTTCGGCGTTACTTGCCCGTCCGTACGGGATCTTTCCGCATGTGAATACCTGGTAACGAAAGAAAACACAGAAAGAATACACGCATCAGATAAGAAATGACGAGAATAGCAAGACGTATTTTATAAGGAGAAAAATGTGTACAATATCACATTATTGTAAACATTGTATGTATATACGCACTCACATGTTACATAAATACTGGTCAATCAAATATGGTCATTTAGAAATTTCACACGCTGTCAAATTTCATCGAAGACTGCTCCGCACCCGAGCTGAATCCATCTTATGCAAAGGCTGTTTGGTACGGATAAGTCATCAACGATACGGCCTCCAGAAATGCATTTTTGAACCACTGTGGAAGGGAAGTCATTGCTGAGACATGTAATATAATGACTGTTCATCACAACATGTGTAAACATTTGAGCCATTACACATAATTCACGCATTCGATTACGTTTAAACAGCAATTATCGTACCACGGCGATATTGTTTTCTCGACCTTCGAATTATGACACTATCGCTGGAATAGCATTTTTAAATTGCGGTACACCTACTGAGACTAGTGCTTGCCCCATCCGTAGTTGATGTTATTGCCGCGACTCGATCTGATAAGCTCTGAAAGCATTTTCGCACAATCTTCGTTACATCCGGCTCCTACCGCCGTTCTTGCTCGTGACCTTCTGTCTTGTTTTGACATAGCCTTTGACATACTGCCACACGTTTTCGACTAAATTCAGGTCAGGTGAAATTCCAAGCCAAGGTAGAATTTCAACACCATTAGCGATAAATACCCCAGAGACTCACTTCGTCATACATGAGTACATAGTTCCTATCCGAATACCATTTTGGTATCTGGGGCAGCATTTTTCTTTTGAATCGCCTCACTGTATTACCTTTTCTGCGTAAATCCACTGACGGAATATACTACTCTTGCACTGTAAACACTGTAAAAAAATGCTTGACCTGCATTTTTTGACAGAATTTTCTGCAGAACGCCTGTAGACGTGTTAAGCGTTATTTCCAAGATAAAAAACCTGCGATTCATCTGGAAAACAGATTTCTTCCCAGTTCTCTACGGTTCAACTTAATTATTGTTTTTTATAGTAGAAAGTTTTTTTTGAGAAACCAATTTGAAACGCGTATACGTTTGTGCACAGTTAAGCCGATGTTTCTGAGTAATTCCCAACAGCTAGAACCTCTCATATCGATGCAGGGTCCTTACGGACACAGTGACTCCGCTCTGCAACCTTACGATGCAGTTAATAGACCGTAAGAAATCGAACTTTTGTAGCTTAATTCGAATGATCCTATCTCCTTGTTGCGTTGTGAGTCATTTTCGATATTTTTTTTAATGGCAGCAGCACGTTATCTTTAACCTCCACGGCTGCAACGTCAACGGCAAGCTTCGACATTCTGATCCACTCAGCCATTTCTCTCCGCGATCGCGTTTTTTTGTATGAATATGACTATTAGAGTCCGCTGCACCTCTGTGAAGTCTTTTCGTAATTCTATTACGAGAGTTAATGAATAATCAGAAAAAGAAAAAAGGCGAAAATCACTGCAATTCGCATGAAAACAGTATATAATACAACATCATCGTTGTTATCAAGTAGATGAAAACTTTTATGATGGATAATAAATAATTGCAAACCATTCGTGTCTCTACATAACAGAGGAAGACGCGACCGAATACTCGAATTGTGCGTAACAGCCCGAATGTTCATACATATTATAGTATACAGCCGTTGCACCACATAAAGCATCAGAAAATGCTTTTTTTCCACAGCAGTTGAAAAAATCGCATGCAGATATTTAGTTTCAGGCTCATCAATATATGAAACTTCTAGGTGGCTTTATTTGTTTCGCCAATTACTGCATATATCTATGGAACAATACGACACTACAAAATTCATTAAACAATGCAGTGATTTTTCTTAAAATCTACGTGTACTGACTAACCTCCCACATAAGGACACCATAAGCCCAGACATCAGATTTGCTGGAAAAGCGCGTATATCCAAGGACCTCCGGAGGCGCCCATTTTATAGGAAATTTAGTACCGCCTGACGATGTGTACTCGTCATCAATCACGTATCTGTATTAATAAAAAAAAATTATGATTTCTTTTTATGATTACCATAGAACATATGTACATATATAGTTGAAAAATTCGATCGTTGTAATAACGCTTTAGTTTGTCATTTGATGAAAGAGACAAAAAAATACATAGGTCACAGTAAGGTGCGTACCAGGTACGCATCTATGGCGTTCTAGTGCATAGGTAACATCAGCAAAAATTACAACAATTGACATATTTCTGTGCCTGTGCGGGTGCACTCACCTGGCCAGTCCGAAATCGGCGACCTTTACGACATTACCTTCGCCGACGAGGCAATTCCTTGCGGCGAGATCCCGATGTATATAATTATGCATTTCCAGATAGGCCATTCCAGAGCACACCTGTCCATATCAGTAACATATACGACACATATATAAGACAGTATATAAGAGTAACATATATAAGACACCTACGAGTAACAAAGATTTCATGTATAAGGTTTCCATTGTTTACTGCAGGAAGTTATTTTAAAACGTTAAGTTGCAAAACCAGTTTCGCGGTTGAATTCTATTCCAGCACCTTTTTCGCCGCTGCAATCGCAAATGCTTAAAATCAGAATATATATCTCTCAACTCTCATCAAAAATCAGATCATAAGAATAAAACGAATGAAATTAATCATATTTTGCGGTTGAACATAAAGATGAATCGAGTCGTGACCGTCAATAATTCGATGGATATTTTCCTGTTTTAACATAAAGTTTTTTTTCAACAACGCGAAAATCGTTGTAGCATAAAAGTTTTCTTTTAATATAGAGACATACGTATATAAAAATGCAGATCAATTTCTAAGAAAAACCGTACCTGAATGCACATATCGAGCAGAACGTGTGGTTTTTGTGCTTGAAGCCGAGTTTCATGCCGTCTCAGGTAATTTAGTAAAGAACCAAATCTCATATATTCGGCTACAATCAGTATTGGACGTTGCTTGGAGCACACCCCAAACAATTGCACCAAATTGGGATGTTGTAGTTTTCTGTTGGTCAAGAGATAAAAGAAAAAAAATGCAAAGATTTTCGAAAAAAGCGACTCGATCTATTAAAAGTGATGAAGTTGCCACTTGCATATATTATTATAAATAAGTAGTTTTTTTTTTTGTTCTATCTGCATGTGGTACTCCACTGCCTGATGAATCGAGTGATACTGTCACCCAAGTATAATTTTTTATAGTAAATGGTTATCGACGTTGCTGTCAAATTTTACATATACCCGATACAACACTGATATTAATTTTAAAAAACACTCGTTGGGTGCGATTCTTTAATAAATCTGTGTTCGATAGTAAATATTTTTTTTTGTTATAATTGAATTTATTAACATCAAGTGTCTAAGTAAACTCGATCGGAGCATGCATCGTACGACCAAATACAAACGAGGCACCTACGGTTTTAAAGCTAGACAGTCAGTGGTATTAGCTTGTGTACTACATACGTCATGACTTTGGCCTCTTCGATAAAATCGTCTTCGCTCATAGTTCCTTCTTTCATCATTTTCACAGCAACGTCTTTACTCTGCCGCCATCGTCCTCGACGAACCACTCCAAACTGGCCAGAGCCCAGCTCTTCCAATAAGCTTAGTTCTGACGGGTCAATTTCCCATTTATCTATAACGTCAGTGTGTACGAACATACAAGAATGGAACAAATTGTTCGAAGAAAGGAATCATTAGAAAAATGAATTAGATCAGGGCTTTGAAGCGCATAAAACATTAAAGCAATACACATTTGTCGCAGGCATTATTATGTATACAACACTAGCAGTTTGTGCTTAGTAGAAAGTGGTATTACAAAAATGCTTGTCCTCTGCAAAAACTGTCATATGGCCTAAAATAATTAAGGTTTGCTAACTGCCTTTTCTAAGACAGCTAAATTGAAAGTAGCAAATTGTCTACTATATGTAATATAGGGAACTACCGTTGCGCTCTTAAAAGCCGAAATTGAATAGACCAAATATATGCATATACAAACAGTGACTTCTAAGGCTGCGTGTTAAAATGTCAACATAATCATTTAAATTATCAAGGCGACATCCTCTATACTCAGTACCGTATCCGACATTATATACTCTCATATCGAGATATCCGACAACGAGACTTCTAGATAATTTATCGATTCTTAACTTGTTTTGAAAATATGCAGTATTAGGGCACGCGAAACGACGGCAGAAGAAATGAGCTAGTTGTCTCACTCTTTATTGCCCTGATGACATTAAAATCATGGTCCAGAAAGCAAAATGCTTAGAGCATCTGGTCTTTCGTCTACAAAATTGTTCTAGAAATACGAATAGTATTAGAATGTAAGCAAAAAAATTACACACAGGATGGATACGATTCATCTGAAAATAAATTTAACGTTATTAAACATGATTTGTTCGTCTGTCTCATTTACAAATGATCCACAGACACGATGTTATTTTTGTTACACCGCGTTACAAGCACCGCTGCAATGAATGTACTAAAAATTATCAATAAATTGATATATAAAACAGTCTGTCACATATAAATTTACCTGAGCTAATTCCGTTCGATGAGCCTGCCTGTTGCCTCTGTTGCATTTTTTGTAGGGAGGCCGGCGCGAATTTAAGCCGTGTAGCGAGCCCACCAGAATCGTGCTTGTGATAAAAGACTAGTTCCTCAAGGGATTTGAAGCGATGTCTTTCGCTAAGGTAAAGTTCGCCAGACGCATTGCTTTTAACGTGATAGTGCTTCACCTGGGGGCCGGGGCTATGCATTCATAATGTTAGAAGTATTTGTTATGAAATTGTTCTTCTTTATGCTTCTAAATAGGCAAAAAGATTTCCATTTATTAAACTGTTTGTTAAAAGCAACTGGTTTTAGCTGCTGTACACGTACTCAAACATCCGCCCAATCGAATTAATTTTTAAGCTTACATAACAGAGTATATCTGACAGGTTCTTCGCAGTTGTGAAAAAGCAGGTTGGCAGTATCTAACACACTTTCTACACATTGTTTGATTACTGGTGAGATAAATGAATTTAGACGCTTGTTTTCCATATGACTTGATAACGATTTAGTCCGTTAGGTATTAGCTGCCAAACTCGAGGTGACATCTTAACTGCTCATTGCCTTTTGAGTGAAGCTGGGTTTCAAATTCAGCGCAAATAGAATGTAATTTACCCTAACCCAATACGATTTCGGTTTTGTGCTTAACGACTGCGTGACATTACTTACATTTTTGTAAACAGCGAGAGGGTGTACATTCCATTAGTTGACGAATTTCTGATCACGAAGCATCCTTCACGACCTTCCTGCCTTAATAGGACTTCGGCCTTTTGCCGTGACATGTCACCCGCGTACCACTCGTGACGCCACAGGCCTTTCACCGTCTGCTCTTGAACATAATTCGATGGAATATAACCGCTTTCTCCAGACGCGCTCCGCACCTACGATTGGTTTAGACAACATTTGAACGCTAGTGTTGTATAACCAATATAAATAAGTGTATACGGAATAGAAAATGTATTTGTGTACGTTGCAATAGTTATGAATTTATTATTGTTCGAGAGGTTACATTTTATTTCATTGAAAGTGAATATCATGATTTTTTTTGCTTTTTTATAAAATGCATTTGTTCCATTTGTAATTTTACGCAGTCGATGCGTTCTTGTGAACTGAAAAGAAATCCGTAAGAAAATCGAAACGGTCCTTTTTTAAACTTTTTTCATACATTTAAAGGTATTTGACTCGTTTGGTCGAATGTACCTGCCACCAATGTTCTCCGGAATCATCCATAACCTCATACTCTTCGCCCCGCTTCAGCGAGAGATCGCCATCTTCTTGTGCTTCAAAATCGAATAATGCGATAACCGTTTTACGAGTCGCGCTTGAGCTTCCGTTGGTAGTCGATCCTACATTGTTGCCGATGGTAGCAGCCGTATTTCGCGCTGATGTTGAGCTAGCAGAAGACGAGCTGCTGTAGTGGTGATTATTGTTGTTGGCGTTGTTAACATTGTTGTTGTTGTTGTTGTTGTTGTTGCTGCTGCTGCTGCTGCTGCTGTTGTTATTATTACTGTTGTTGTTATGACCGTTTTGGTGATGTACGTTATGGTGATTGCTGCTAACTGATGACCAGTTGTTATTGTTGCTGCTGCTTCCGTTTTTATTCTCCTGGTTGTAAGCCATGATGAGTGCAAGCTTTGTAGCGTTTTCAAGAGAAGACATATTGCTGTTGCCTTCACCAATTCCGTCCCGTAGCGACTCGCTCACCTAAAATCATACGGGCAACGAAAAAGTCTCGTCCAAACCAATGTATGCTTAAACATCTATCTGTCGTGGTCGCTGCAAAATTTAGATTTCCAGAAATTAAGAGGTCGGATCAGATGAGCAGGATTTAAGAAAAAAATTAGCTTCATATAACTGTACGCTAGAATGAAAACGTGTTTAGAATCAGCCAAAATCGCTCAGGTTTCATCTTAGTGTTTGATGAATCATTCACTATGAGGTACCACGAGCAATGTCATGATCACACAACCGGCCAGTAGGCATCGCCTATATAGACGGGGGCATCTAAACCCGAACTATATGTTGCTCCTATAGGTTGGCCATCAAAGCGTATTGAAATTCGTTAGAAACGTCACTACTGACGGTCTGCGGCCTTTATCTACGGCAATTACATGTTTAATTCAGAATTCAAACTACTCATTAGTCGACTGATTGCTTATTTAATCCTCAGGATAATTTTTCGGCTATACCCATATGCGAACAATGCTCATAAGAGAGCTAGAAAAAAATATCTTTCTTATAGTGTATATAACTTTCTAGTCTCATAAAAGCAGCTGCTAATGCTTAAGTTATAAGGGTTTTAATGACTACGTTTTTACTTTCGAACCTTTTTGCGAGAGAGATGATGTGCGCGAGGAAGGGTGACGTCAAGCGATGAGTTACTACCACTCCTCTGAATCAGGCCCATCGATTCGACGGTATGTACATTTTTTTTCGACGGACTAGAACAACTTGCCGATGAGCGAGACGAACTGTAGGGAGTGCACAAAGATGACTAGCACTTATTAACACTATAGCGGGTCACGTGTGCTTATTCGAACTCAATTAGATAATCAAAATCATAATTTTCTGTATTGCATACCTAATACCTTAATTAATCTGTTACACATACTTGAATATGAAATGAATACCTTGACCCGTTCAAGCAGGAACGGAAACCAAACGTGTTTGCTTTTTATTTAAATTAAATTAAAAATGTAAAAATTCAAGCTGCGGTACTTAATATTAAAAAAAAAATTTTGAATTAATGTATCCCTTCATACTTGTTGAGTTAACCTCAGCTATTGAGTTACTTATCGGCATTACATCTTTTTGGCAAGATGCTATCTATAGCAAAATACTAATGTGTCCGTAGATCAGCCCATTGGGCTGGTGCTTCTGCGGGCTACCAAAAACAGCTATATGCTATACGCGCATGTGTGTAAATATTATACCTCACGTTTGCTTTTCCGTTGAAGTTTCCGTATTATGGTAAATCATAAATTGTAATAAGGAAAGCCGAAACACTATTTGAGAAGAAAGTTATTGAATAACGAATGATGCGTCGTATTACTAATACTACGGCGACAAACCTGTTGAGTTTGTTTTTGAAGAACGATGTGAGCGGCTTAGTGACCCAGGTGGGTTGACAACCACACGAACTTCTCGAAGGATCTCCGCAGCAAGCCCATTTCGAACCGGACCACAATTTGGCGTGATATTTGTCTACTAGGCACTGATTATCGGTGCAGACTATACAAAGGTACCATAAAACAATCTTTTTTTTCCTTGTCATTCAATACATGTTTCATATGTTTAATTTTATAAAAAAAGTAAAGTGAGTAGCAAACTCTACATATGCCATTGAGCACCTTTATTAAGTGTCAACCAGCAATATAAGCACATCAATGAATTTAACTAGCCTAATAAGCAAATGTTTTGAAATTCACGTCTGGTATTGTTATTTAGATATTGCTTTAGATTGTACAGCTTCTATACTTATTAAAATATAACAATGGTTAAATGAAAATACATAATATATAATAATAATATATAAGTGCATCTCTGTGTCAATTTTTTATATTATAGGATCGTTTGAAATGGCCACCACCCTTCTGTATAGCTTACAGGGTCCAAGACAAGAGGCCAAAGAATGAATAATTATTAACTTACACTTTCGTAGAGCGCAGATCCACTCGTCTCTTTGCTCGGCAGAAGATGCAACCACGTATAATATATGCTCTGCTTCAAATCCGATCTGCAAAGGAAGCTCGACTATTTATCTGAACCATAGGACTGAACTCGACTTTATCCTGAATATTCTAAAACTATCTGTTTAAGGTCTGTGTGCCGGAAGTTTGGTTGGACCCAATTCATTATTTTATCCGTTTTTCCAATGTCTACGAACATCTGTTTAACGTTATAAATCATACTTAAACCTAGTATTTCGACGCCAAAAACCTAACAGTTCATCTTGAATGAACTTTTTGTAGAAGATCATTGTATGTATTACCTGAAAGACGTATTTCTTGTCGATGGCCTCATCATTGACGTATTCGATAAGACGAATCGAAGACAAAGGAATTCTTCCTTTCTCACGACCTCGTTTCTTAAATTTAAAAAAGGTGAAAAAAAAACGTAAAAATTAATAATTAAGTGGAGTGTATCATAGAGGCAGTATTACCTGTTCTATTTTAAAAGTTGTAGAACTCCACATAGTAGTAAAAACTTCGAATAGACTTTGCATACGTTCGCCATTCTTGATACTTGATGAAAGTCTGTTCTCTTTAGAACAAAGCAGCGAACTCGTTATGGTAGAAGACAATGCGTCGTTTTTGCAGTTTTAACAAAAATGAGCTATTATTTACTCGTTTCGCGTTAGAAGAGTCTGCATCAAAATCAAAACGTTTTGTTTGCCCGATGTCGATAGCGTCAATTATTGCCAAAGTTCATATAACTTCTTAAAAATTCGAGTAAGGGTTCAATGAGGCAAATTGGAGTGTTTTCAGTAGCTTTTAGACTTAGGGGCTTAATAGCACATTGGAGCACATTAAAATGGCTCAACCAGCGACTTTTGATGCACCTGGATTTTCTACATGGGCGTTTTGGAGAGAAAAATCCGAACTGTTAACTGGTCGCTCAGATAATCATTAATGATTGGTCTCTTTATGTGTTGTGGACCTCTTGGCGGTTTTGAGCTTTTAGAGTTTCTGCTTGCTAGCGCCCTGAATTTAATTTTTAAATTAGGAATCCGTCGTATGTAGCGCACTCCAGTCACCTGCTAAAATCGCTTGATGCAAAGTTACTAACAAAAAGCTATTTGCGGAATAAAGAACGAAAACTTTAAAAACATTAGTGAGTAATTGCGGTGAATGGTGACCGTGTCGAAAAAACATGATCATCAGGAATAACACTTCAAACACTTGTAAAAAAATTAGCTAACATATTTGTTTTTATTTAGATACGTACGGGAAAGATTTTCCGATCGCTTTGGTGAGGAAAAACCAAGGTTCGATTTGATCTTATCATAGATTACCAGAAGCTGAATGCAATTAAGGAGAAGCTTTCCCTTGCCTCGGACAAGATAGAGAAAACGTTTCTTATTTTGGACCTGACGAATGGCTATTGGCAAATCATCATTGCATTCGCTGACAAGGAAAAATATCAGGTCGTCTGCATTAATAATAGTGGATGCGATGCAAATTGGCCTACGTCCTAGCGGCGTACCAGCGGTTGATGAATCGAGTCCTGAGTTATTTAACGACATCATTGTATTATCATAGGGTTTCGAAAAACTACCTCCGAGAAGCTTCTCTGTCTTTAGTGCTTTTGTATAACACCTGTAGCACTCGTCACTTCACATGGGGGAGGCCACCCATTTCGGTCATGAAATCTCTTTTTTTTTTTACCCAACGAAGGTTACGGCGATAGGTGTCCTAACGTCTTCTACTACTGTTCCACAGCTACGACAGTTTTCTAGGGCTGACATCTTATTATCACCGGTCTGAACGGGATTTCGCCAAACCTAAATCCATGTATGATCTTTTAAAGGCAAACGTTACTTTGGTATGAACTATTTCTCATCAAAGGGCTTTTCTGACTTCACGAAGAGCTCTAACAAGTAGACCCTCATTCTAGAGCATTCCTGGAAAGACTTGTCCATAGAGGTACGAATCGAGGTAAGTACTGCCGGCCTGGGGCCGGTTTTTTTTTTATTTAAACGAAACCATCGAACGCGTGGAACGTATAGGAGTTGACCTATCTCAATCCAAGACATGAAGTGGCATTCGTCAGCGACAATATTTGTTGAGTCGCGAGGTCTTCAACTGGTTCACACACAATAAATCCAGCCAGCGGTGTTCCCTTTTTGTGCGTTTTGGTGAGCATAAACTACCGCACTTGTGCTTTCTCCAACTCGTCACATGACAGCCCAGGTCCCTCAAAAGACTGAGTCCATCCTTTAGGATCGACACAGGGCCATTGACGTTCTCAGCAGAGACAACGTAAGCTACTTTCAGGTAGGATAAAAGATAACGGCATTCGCGCGGTAACGTGGTAGAGTGAAACAGATGCCGAAAATATATATCGCTACAATAAATGCATTTTCAGCGATAATCGGCTTTCGGATATGATGCTTTCTAGCAGACCGGTTAATAGTTCGTTGCTGGACGCTGGTAATGCATGTTGTTAGGTTAGAGCCTCATAATTAGTGATTCAGTATAATTAATTATTGTGCTTTTCATTTATTAACAAGAGGCTCTATTTACGAATGCGAAATTTTCGAAATAGTCTTAGCTTTTATTAAAGCAAACAAGCAAGCAAAATACCATGTACTGTAATAAGACTTATATTTAGCTATTGAACTTTCAATCCAGATATCGAATTGTCGCCTCAGAATCCTCTCTATGCCGAATAAAAACAGACTTTCTTCTTACCTTATTGAAAATATACGTAAAAAAACGCATGTATATATCCATTGCATATAAACATGTAAGCATATTCATATATGGAAAAAGACCTTCACAGATTTGGTATTGAAGATGTTGAAGCAAGAATATGCAGCTACGGCAAATGACTCCATTTTTAACTACTGCTACATTTTAAAGTACTGCCAATTAACTGCAGTTTATTAGCAAATATTTCACTGAATTATCAGCCACGAAGAAGACTGGTAAGTATGCATCAGTTTGTTAGCGTTAAGGTTAAGTGGTCGATCTTTTCATTGATCGTCATCTGTTGAAATGGATGTTACGTACTAGACGTGTACAATAGACTTTCGAAATCACGATGTCCACTTCGCTAACTTACCATCCTCATCACTTCGAATTATATTGTGCAAGAAGATTGTTTAGTAAATTATAATAATGTTTGCTAGCAAACCTTGGCACCGCACCTCTGACCCATGGCTTTTAGATGCCAAACATTGCGTAGATTCAATAAGGTAAAAAGAATAATATAAGTAATTTGTCATTGCTGATAATCATTCCGAATTTCTGACTCCTCAGACTTTCTGCTACTGAGATCGCCTCTCCCACGCGTTAGGCTTTTGCGAATTGGTTCAAAATATCCCGGATATGCACATGATTTGATTCATAACTCAGTTGCAAGAAACCGGTTTTTACGTGCCACCTACAAAAACCTTATCATCTATCTGCCTATACATTTGCATATTTAGATCTGTATATTTGCTTGCCTGTCGCAGTGTGCTTTGAGATTGATCTATTCAGACGTTTTACAAAATGTTGTTTTAACTGCTTCCACAACACGTACTAAATGTTGTACTGTCAATATCCCTATAAATAGCAGTAATAGTTTAGGTTACGCCGTCTGTACCAACTTGAAAGACAAGGAAAAGTATCTATCATATGATAGATACTTTTCCTTAAACCTTGAGATGGGTCGCGTAATGCCATAACATTGAGAAAATAAAAGTTAGTCTCGAATTCTCAAAAACAGTGACAGCTGAACCTCGCACCATCAGCTTACTGGCAATTTATGACCAAACCCACTTTTCCTAAACCCTACAGTTTCCGGCAATGAGTGAAGAGTCCGATCATATAATTATTATATACATGAAAACATACAGTTGAGCAAAATATAACAGTGATTTACGCTATATTCAACATAAACATATTTATCATTAGTAGGAAAGATATAATTCTGGTTATAGAAGCTCCGACTCTCAGTCGAATTTATTAAATTTCGAAATATAAGACAGACCTTAGTGAACCCCTCACTTGTGCAATTCGTCCTTAAATAAAGTGGTGGTCACCGCAGCACAGCTAACACCTTCATAATACCGAAAATTTGTATATCTGTTGAACAACGAAAGCCGATTCTGTTTATATCGTTTTTTTTACCTATGTTTCATTTGCACGTGGTAGAATGGCGTATTTGTGCGTTTGAAAAACTTGTTTTTTATTTGGACTTCGACGATTTACCAAACATTTAAAGATTAAGACGCGCAACGGTCAGGTGAAAAGGAGAAGGACTTACGACTCCAATCGTTGCTAATGTCAAGGCTTATCTTCCAAAGTGCCTCCAGATAATCCCTATCAAACTCAAAAGGTTTAGTGGAGTACCTTTTTTTAGAGTGCAAACGCCATTTCTGAACATAACAAACCTCTTTTGAATCGTACTGTCAGTCGGAAGTCCTCATCATGCACATCACATTTATCTCGGAATTTTTTTAATTGGCTGAGTGTCGAACAAAGAGTATGGAGGAATTTACTTTTCCATTTATCACTACAGCTTCAAAAGTAAGGTAAGCTCTTGTATCCGAAAAAATGGTTATAACGACCTTATAAAGCAAAGAACGCGTAAAAAAATCAGCGGAAGGGAGCAATAAACAAAAAGGTATAACGCCTTCTAAATAAGCACCAATCCAATTGAAGTACAACAATAATTGAAATATGACAATGGGACAAACGGGTTAACGTTTACCCGTTTTGGTTAACAACGTAAAGCGGCTCGGAGGTACGCGCGAAAGCATGCACTGTGTTTTTCGGTGGACTACCTAACAAGTTAGACGACTAACTTCATTTGTAAGCTGGAATGCAGATTTAAGCATATAAGAACATGTTCACAATTATGGCTGTTTATTCACAGTATTATACAGGTCATTATTGGCTACATATAGAATCACTTCGACCACTGATTTCGGGAAAGATGAGCCGTTCCTTTTGAAGGATTCCTATCCAGAAACTTTGACTTTCAAATCGCGTTACTTTAAAAGAACGCAAAAACACATTGCGATGGGCAACGTCGCATTACATATATATCTGGCAGTGTTACTATACCTGCAGAGCGGTTATGGATACGAGTAGTTCTGTAAAAAGGGAATGCCACGATATGTTCATGTTTTGATTGTTCGAGCAATTGAAGATGCAGTTGAAGTAGCTCGAGCGATTGGGTACCTATCCGAGCTCTTTAAATATTTTTCAACGAACCTATTTGTTAGCTTAATGGCTGCTATATTCGGTATAAGACAAAGGTCACATATGCCATGCACAATTACGAAACTGTGCTCGAAACGAATCTTTTAGCTAAACTTTCTGACTCGTCTGCGTTTATGTTGTCGGAAAGACATAACCGCATGTAATGTGAAAGCATGCCTAATATGAGTGATTGCATTCTATTCTATAAAAGCCTGTGTGAAGTTTTAGCTTTCTGACTTTAACAACATACCTCGAGGGTGCCCTCATAGTAGGTGAGGCAACTTTTGGTCAAGACGAACCATCGAGCCTTGTAATTCACGGGGCCGAGACGTTTCCGGTTGACTGAGCGCTTAATCATAAGCGCTTGCTTAATGATTTCTTGTTCGTCAGAATCCACCGAACGTCCGCCATCATCGGATAGCGCTAAGCAGCTAAAATTTAGACGAAACGAAAAATACGTCAGCACGCATTTGAGCACTCATTTTACGCATTACATGAGTATTATTATGTTTTTATTTGCAAAAATAGACCCTTTAACCAAACAGTTCCTAACGACTACGTGATTATACTTCTTTGACTAGCTCAGCTGTAATTTTCTTTCTTTTTTTCGCCGCTAGTTTAGTGGATCTCACCTTGTCAGTAAAATTCGATAATATATTACTATTTCGGTGTAGTCTGACTTTACAAAGAACCCACTAGAATGTTAGCTAGCTAGCTAGCTAGGTTAACGATTAATAATTAGCTTCCCCCTTATTTTTTGTTTTCGGTCAATTAATTTGTTGGGCAATAAACTTACTACGATGAGAACGATGGCTTTAGTATTAAATACATGTAACTTTCATCTCAAAGCCAAAATCACACTCATTAAGGTTATCTGAATTTGTTTGTACTCCTACTAAATTGTCTATTCCTTTTGTATCACCCACTTAACCTTTGTATAAATTAACACATGGTCAACAATTCCCCTAAGAAAACGTTTTCTAATATCGGCGCATCACCAACGCTCACTGCGAACTCACATAGCCTCCAAATAGTTGTCGCTCATTCATATGAAAAAGAATAAAACAGTATACGAATATTATACCAAGTTGTATAAAGGTATATCTGACCCTTAACAACCCTTGATCTAGTTTTCTTTTAGATCATTAACAACTCCAAGCAAAAGAAAAACATGAGGCCAATCTCATACAGTCACGTCCGTGGTGCAGCTATGCTGATAAAATCTATCGCCAAGCAGCGACACTTTCGGCTTTCTAAATAGTTTTTCATTTTGTTTTTTTTTGCTTTGTGCTGAGATCCATTCGGCAGGACAAACGATTAGCGGAGGTACCGGACGAAAAATTCAGAAAATTCACCTGAATACTTTAAAAAATGCTCAAAGTAGTCATGTACACAGTTAAACGTTTTTCAGGATAAATGCAAGACGATTAGTTTTTCTGCTTACTAGAGATAGATGTCTAGTTTATTTTCTAAATGAATTCTCATACCGTGGCGGCACGAGAGGGTCTCTTGAGCAGAAACTGACTGTTCATTCAGTTAGTTTTGCACCAATTGCAAAGGAGTTGCCTAAGATATCAACACTGAGGCAAGGTTCGGGATACCTTTTTGCAGACCTAAATCCCTAAATATTGTACACAACACATTTAAATATTGTCGTGTTTTGAAAAATACATAGGTATATAGATACGTGATAATAGCCTCGCGCATGCCTCAAAGGCGTTCAAGCCGCTACGATCCAAGAAAGATTCAACTATGATCACGTATGTAGTAATGTGCAACTGCATTGACTTCGTCCTGCATATACAGTAAGTGTGGAACTACAAAATGACGCTAGCATTTCTTGTCGTCACTTAGGTATTACCAGTGTTGACACAACCATACTATACAAGAGAAACAACAGGTAACTTTTTTTCATTCTGCTGTTACTCATTGTAGAAGTAACCGACGGCTCATTTACGAGTGGAGAGGAGCAATATCACCGGCAATCGAATCTTCTTTCGATGAAAGAACTATACTGAATCGCGGGATTACATTGATTACATGAAAGCCTTGAAAAACGAAACCGGAAGCCGAGGACCAAGACTTCGGTGAATAAATGTGGTATAAGGGGGCGTCCTTCTGTCGTAAGGAAAAGGTTTAAATCTTCATACTACCCCATTCAGCAAATAGAATCATCATGAACTAAATAAGCTTCAATGGCCAGGACGCGAATAGATGAAGATAAATAAAAGAGGATAGTATCAGTTGGTCATTGTAAGGGATACAAATACCGAGAAATGTCTTTTTCTATTGCAATTTTACATACTGGTTTCGTTAAATTACTAATATTAACGGCGCCTCTACCCTGATAAGAGAACACAACGCAAAACTTATTGTTATAGTTACCTGTGATAATTACCTGTTTTTCAATTTATGCTCAGTAAATTCGATATAAAATGAGCACCTAAAGTGCTTGCGATGATAACGAATGGTCAACTCTGTTATGCTACGAAAAACTTTGCTTTTTTGTCTATGTTTGATTGAATACGTTTACTTTGGTTGTTAAGAAAGTGCTTGTATCGTTAAGTAAATATCTTAGGGAAAAGGACGCTATTTTTGTCATGTATACTCTTAGTGTACCATCAGCAGAAACAACAAGAACGCCGTGTTATTCAAGTAGGTGTTAAACAGTTCTGTTGTGTGTATATTCATCCCGATATAATTTGTTTAGCTTCTTTGTTTTGCTCAGTACCGAAAATCTTAGACTCAGGGGCCCTCCTTCCTGCCCTCAAACCTCTTTATGGGCTACGGAAACGCTATTTCAAGTGACTGACCCGAACTATGAAGAGCTTCTCACACGAGCAAAAGGACGATACAGTGCTTAGCGTTTGCCTTTGATATATTAAAAGCGTTATTTTATTTGTCACGTTTGTGTTTAAGTTGTCTATTGTCTTATAAGCATTGCGTCCTATCTCAGATATAGAGTGTAAAAACTTTGCCTAAAACAACCCTAACCGAAAGCGGCAGTAATTATTCTTAAAGAAAAATTGAAATGTATGATCTGATGAGTACTAGAACACTCCAGATGATATAACTATGATACGTAGTAGCCCACACGTAGTGATTTTGTCATTACAAGAACTCTCAACTGGACTTTTTGTAGCCAGCGTCATGGTTATGCGACTGATGAAAAGAATTCATTGGGTCATGCAAGTAAAAGCCACTGGATTCTGCTATTGGAAACAAGCTTTGTTCGCAACTTTCTTTCTCGGCTATTTGTATTTGTTACTTCCGTTGCACTCAGTAATCTGTGGTTGAAGGAATAACCCTTGAGCGAAGTTGTCGAACACAAGTTAAACAAAATGTAATTCCTGAGACTTGCATCGTAGACACTTATTGCAGTATGTTGAAAATGTTATTGATCTTACTGATAGCATTATGAAATAACAACAACCCCTACGTACTTTATAGTACTGCTAGTGTTTCACACATTATAGCGAGCCAACAATAGCAACAAAGTGCGCTTACACAAACGATGGCACAATACAACGATTTGCGGTGATAGTTGTAGGAGCAGTAGGCATGGCTGTCGCTCTAACGACGCGTAACAGCATCCACAATGAATTAATTGGAGGGAAAATACAAAAGAATGATGAAGACCATTTGTCAGAACCTTCATTTTATCAACATTACAATTCGCATGATTGATGGACTGATTCATTAAAATCCGCTGAAAATGATTTCATTTACCAAAAGTTTATCAACACTACAATAACACAAGAGCAGGATAAAATCAAATTCAAAAAAGGTTATGCTCACCCCGTCCAAATCGTCCAGCTGCAACCACCTACACATCATAGAAGTTCGCGTGGCAGCCTTCTTGATTCGGCCTTGAAGCTTGGATAACGCTATGCGATTATTACTATCGGTGGTAATGGATTTAAGAGATATTTTTCAACTAGACACATACAAGCATAGGAAGAGGGCCTCACATCCAGAAACAAGTTTTCCGCCAACAGAGTTTTGTTCCGCTTACCGTGTCTGATTTTGTCTAATTAGGTGTAGTCGCCGGTAGTAAAATAATACGAATGAATCGTACTTAAATCTGGCAAAAGTAAGCTCGAAAGAATAAAGCATAGAGTGACTTGCGCAATTGCATAGGTCTCGGCAGAAACGATTCGCGAAAGAATCGATGTTATCATGCGCTTCCGAAACTTCTTTTCGTCTTCATTGGCTGGCGCATCATCCGCTATCATATTTGGGCGTGATGTAGCCCAATTGATAATTGTGTCGACGCAGACGCTTATTTAGAGTCGCGGCCTTTTTACATAATATCGCTCTGTCGCTTCTATCGATTCATCTGTAGAAAAATTTGTTATCCAACAGCGCAGATGGCCCTGACAGGTTTTCTTTTATTTCACGTTTTGTATATCGGCAACACTCTCCGACACGATAATCCGGTGCAATCTTGCTGTATTTATACTGATCTGCACAATCAAACTCCACATATCAAACACTCTTACATTTCGGCAGAAAAGACGCCCTATAGGATTATATGCCAATTATACAAGATGACCGTCATCTGTGCCTCCTTTTACAAAGTTTAGCTTTACCAGTGAAGGCCAAGGGAATCCCAAAAAGTTAATTTACGCACCAGATATGTCGCTTTCGACAAAAGCTATCATCCACTACTCGTTAAAGGCAAACGTTTTCATGGCATCAATATGTATCTTTTATTTGCGCTATTACATGGTGTTCCATTTGACAATTATGCTAACTTCGAAAACTGCTCACATGATTAATAATGGTGGAGACAAATTGCGGGTTTTGCTTCCAGCCATTCAGAATTTTTCAGCAGACGCCAGCGGCTCTTCGTATCTGCAGCAAAAATATTCAGTATCTCTCGCAAGCTGTGTCATGTTCGAAATAAATAATAAACAACGGATCAGCCGGACAATATTCAGTCACAACAGAATTTCCAATGCGAGGCTAGTATTGTGTAAGGCCACCAGCTAACGGCTGTGCGCCTAGATCTCCCCGCAAAAACTTGAAAAATTCAAATTGTCGACGCGACAGAAAACGCATCGGCCATGGTCTGCATTCAAAACCTATCCGCTTCGTTGACTTACGTTCGACCAAGCTGGTTAGGCAATCGGTGCTAAACAAAAGAGCTAGCATCAAACGAAATAAAAGCACCGAGTAGAGCTATTATAGCTTTAGACAAGAAATGCATGTTTTTTAAAAAACTATATA
>NW_019214109.1:77571-153394 GCF_002532875.2 Varroa jacobsoni
CTTAAAATATTATTCGTTTAAGCCATAACACTATGTCACTAATATATGGCCCAGCATACGATTTAAAATCCTTCTTTCTTAGAAGCATTAATTATTCAGATGTGTGATAATAGCCGATTGGCAGCCTATCAGAGTTTGCTGTAACGGTGTTGTCAAAGACTTCTTAACATTATCGTATCGCCCCTGGGGCGCTTGTATCTGTTCAGACGTTTCATCGGCTGATGGAACCACGCCCGTTGATACTCGTCTGTATGCACCTCGGCATTTTTTGCTACCGCGCACCTCTCGAATAACAGCCCGATGATGGACGCGAATACAAACGTCGTCCCACTTAAACCTCAGACATCGATAATCTTTGCGCCAAACCACCATCAGTGGATCTACCTCGTAGCCAACATTCGAAATACCCACTAGATTTCTTAGAACGCCTGCGCGTGTACCATTCTCCACTGACTAACACAATGCCATGGCGGCTTGGGCTCGCGCAACCTGCAGCAGCAACGTGTTCCATTTGATTCGAAACAGAAGCTCCTGCTCTTGTGCTAAGTCTAGCATTAATGTACAAACAATTTTCAATTAAAAGTTTTTTCATCCGGAACAAATCCTTTGCTATGTTTTAACTACTTTTAGAGCTGAAATGCCTAGCTTGGACATGACTTCACAGCTACAACGGACACGAGGCCTTGATTTACTGCGAATTCTGTCTACAGAAATCGCGTGTAAGCTTTCTAAAAGCCATTGATTTCGGAGACGACTGCTCTAGGGTTGCTTGTTTCTTTTTCCGCAAAAGCTGCCATGACCTTATTTCTTCTATTATGAGTACCTTGAAATCGAAATGCATTCTCATGCGCTTTAATAGAAATTGCTTCCCAGGTTCCCATGCAGCCTATAACCAATTGGCAGAAGGCCATAGGCAATCCCTAATAGATGCTTATGAGAACAGTGGACTGCGCCGTTGTCTCTAAAGCCCTAATCCGCAGCGCTACTTTTTCCACGTACTCTGTCAAATGCTCATTGCTGCACAGATCTTAGCCTTGCAGGTTTATCGAACGCTTCACTTCCCTTTGTATTAACTAAACTCTGGGCAACTCAACTCTCTTGCTGTTGCCAACTTAAACAACGGCACATACGTACAGTACAAACACGGTATATTCCCATATAGCAATAGCGACAGAGACATCTAGGACTGAATATACTAATGATGTGCGCCGTTCGGGCAACCTCGATAACAGTAAAATAAATTATCATAATTTCCGTCGAGAAATCTTGGCCACACGACGAAATTCTGTAATGAAAACCTAATGCTTTGGAAAACTCTTTTTCGTATGAACACATGTGACAAAAAAGAGTAAGGAACCTTCAGTCATCATGCAAACACCTTTCATCGACCCGACCAGTCTTATAGTATATGTATTCCAGTATATGTAGTCCTTACAAGTACTAAATCCTTGCTGTTTGGTGAGAAATTTTATAAACAATCTAGGGTAATACATATGTACACAGTTTACAATGCCACAGTGGTTTTCAAAAATAACAAAATTATTGTTGTGTCAAGATTAAGACATTGCATTAGGAAATGCCTTCTTCTAGAAGTCGCGATCGCTGTGTACCCACTGTGTGCTGTTTTGCGAAGGATGACAACCGAATATTTATTTAATGCAATAAAACAAGCAAGACATTTTAACCTTAAAATGCCAGATTAAAGGCTAACAATATGTATTTAAATCTCCCAAGCGGAACAAACGAAGTAACAAACTTCATTCACGTGCACCTCGAATTCATCGTTCGTCTGTCATACTATGAAAAAAATTTGGTACCGAAAATAGAAAAAAATATCATCAAAATGGTCAGCCATGGGTAGGAGAATGTAAACGGTGTAATTGTATTCATTAATATAGATAATTATTATCAAGTGCTATACATGTTTGCCACAGATCCCGTAAGCCATACAAACGCTACGCGAGTTCCTATATATAGCGCACAGAAAATTTTCACAAATTTCAATTGAAAAAAACACTGCTTTTACGTTGTAATTACCAGAACGGAACGCCAGCAAGAGACAATTGGTAAATTTTGTTTAGGCCTCGCTATTTATCTTTATGTTCGTATACGACTATCTCATATACGAATTTTTGCGTGCAATAAGACCATCAGCTTTGACTCCTCATAAAGTATTGATTCGATTGCAATGTAATATTCTGATGGCTTAGGTGACTCACATATACTCATGGGGATTATAATCGTATTTAAGGTACAGCTCTGGCAATGAATTTATTCGATTTAAAATTTTAATTGATTCCCGAATTCATCGATGAGGTTGATTCTAGAATCTATCTGTCGTCGACTTCTAGCTATCCTGTCAGTGATATATCACTGCAAGGGTTTGTCAGAGTAGAGGATTCAATATAAGCAGCGTAGAGACACTGAGCAGCAGAAGGGTTTACTGGACTGACGACGCTGAAGTTTACCAACAGGGCCTGAGAGTCAGCAACTATAAAAAAGCAGCTATCAATGTAGTTTTATAGTTCGGCAATATCGATCGCATTATGTTGATGCAATATAAGTGTGTAGAAATAAGGCAAGGTAAGTGCTAGAGCGTGTATAATTCTCGCCTAAAAAAAATCTAATCCTATCCTGACTCAGTACTTCCTTTTGCTCTTTATACATAACTCTATGAGTATTAATAAATTCACTAGAAGCGACGATAGGACATGAAACGCATATTCCAGATAACACCTCACAAAGATGATAGAGAAGTTTTGCCGTAAATTCACGAATCAATATTTGTATCATTATCACCTCACATTTTTTCTCTATATTTTGTAAGGCTAGAAATATTTTATCATCAAGGGTACCGATGTCAATATTGCTACGTTAGGTTTCTAATAGCATTATTGCATAAATTAATTACTCAAGCGAAAAATAAGGGCTTAGTTCCTCTCCATCGTTCTTCTTTAGGTTACTTTTCTGATGATTTAACGTTCGGCTCATTTGCCATTATCTATGTATTCGCATATAACCAACGAAAAGCTAGTTCATCTTTCATGACGGTGAGGCCATGACTACCGTACACTTATGGATAATTAATGCTATATATATATAGCCTGGCAAACATCAATAGGCCAATTCGCAAATGTAGTAGATATTATTTTCGTAAAATTAAAAGAAAATGATTTTTTTTTTACAGTTATGTGTTTTCCTATTACAGTCTCTACAGGTCTCCCATCACTTTATTTAGTAAAACCCACAGATCGTTGAGGTTCTCCCTTACTTCATCATAATGCCCAGTTAGCCCCACATATTGTTAGGTATTCGTTAACACTGCTTCAATTGTTCAGTGACCCTGATTTAGATATTCCACTGTTGCCCTCCTTTAACACCGTAGCAGATGCACCATTCTGCTTACGTCAGTCATCCTCGATTTTTATTTTCATTGCAATTAGGAAAACATTGCGCTGGCTAGCCCAGTTTGCTTTTGTGGTTGTTGCGCTATGTCGAAATTAATCCTTCAAAACCCTCGATATACTAAACAAAAATAGAGCATAGATATCGTTATGCAGGAGAATTACGGTGATCATTGGTCAAAGCCGTAGTCGATTCTACGGTGGCAAACGACGATTACTTTAGAAAATTCAGTCTTGTACTTATTGTGTAGAGTTTATACTCTAAACTTTTGCATTATGATGCTTTACACATTCCCCATCATCGTCCAAAGAAATGGCTACGGCCGTAATTTTTCCCAGATCTATATTTGAACCAAAGGAACTTTCGTAACCTTTCCTCTATTTCCTAATAAAGAAAATCGTCTAGTCAAATCTATCCACCACAGCAATATATAAATGCTGAATATAGCTATATCGATTAGATATATAATACATTGTACTAAAAATTCATTACGTTTTGGAATACTATTATGTCAGCCTATAATATGTCAAGTAATGATATTTTTTAATGACGACCTCAGTAGATGAGTCAGTCTCGATCGCCTTGAACAGTACGCATATTTACCTGTCTCACAAAAATGAAAGCTTGACATATATACACTATCCAGTAGTAAACTAAAGGCACTACGTCGCTTATCCATGTTAGAGTTTCTCTTATCGTCAGGTGGAGGTAAAAGAAGTGCGCAATTTTGCAGGTTGTTTTCTTTCGTTTCTTCGTCTTCTGCACTACGGCCTACGAGTTCTTTTTCTTTTACTCTTTTTCTTTATAATCTGCTATACATAAATCTAATTCTGGTTTAGGGATTTCCACAGTCAGAGCTTGGAAACACAGAGCTCGAAGAAACATCGAAGCCCTCTTTCGATTCGGCTCGGTTAATGTCGTCAAATGGGCATCTTGTCGTCGACATATCTATATAAAAACCCCAACATCAAGATAAAAGTTCAGAATTTGCCACAAAGCATGGAATCAATGCACATGCTAGGAAAAGAAAAACGCATAACAGCTAATGGGCTGCTACATTTCACTGACTGGCTTAGACAGCAACGGAAAATGTCTCGTCAAGATTCTTATACCACCGGCTAGATAACCTAGGATTAAATGATGATTATATTTATTACAGTCACTTATAAAGTCATTCTAGTCCTCCTCTTAAACACCATAGTAAATAAACCTTGCTATAGGAGATGATAATCACCTCCTGTTCTTCATTATTATTACTCAACACTATGATTCTACGCTCCAAAACTAAGACATAGGCGATATGTGTATCACTGCATCGACCTACGTTAATAATAGGACTTTCGAACGCTATTGCACCTCAAATGAAAATGGTTACAATCAAAATGCTACTTCATTTAAGGAAGCAGTATTAGGTGAAAAGCTTTTTCCTCACTTGTACCCTGCTTCTGATATACCGTTCAAAGGCGTTCTTCCTGCTCTTCAGCGTACCGTAACCATATTGTGTTATGCGATCAGAATCAACAGAGATTCCAATACTGTTCCACGTCGAACAAAATGCATTTTTAGATATGTTCTGTACTAAGCATTTTGTTAAACGTTACCGAAACAGCTGAAAACATTTGCCATATGCGCGGTAACAGTACTGTCGCAAAAAGGACTCCTAAAGAATAGTCTATTAGATTTTAAAACGGTATCCAGGACAAAAAGGATGCCCCCGTTCTACGTAGTCGTCTAAGTTCAATGATGGTTATTTAAAGGCACTTCTAAAGGAAAATAGCCGACAAACAATTCGGTAATCTGCTAGAACGATGGGCTACAGTCACAAGACCGTCATGAATCACCCTAAGTCTTTAGGGTTAGCACAAGAAGCTTGAGTACCTTATTAACCCTCTGAATTCAACAAGGAATCGCAGCTTAATGCTGCATCTCAACATCTGACCCCGTATTGAGTGTTACGCGGTTACAATGACCGATCTTTACGCAGAACTATCACCGGTAATGAGAAGCGGTATATATGAACCAGATACCGGAATAGTTGCCTCTAAGAAAAAACCAGCGGCCAGAATCCAGCTTCATCGTCATCACAGAAAGACTCTGCTTTGCGTTTGGTGGAAGTGTAAGGCCCAGATTCACTGAGAAGTGCTTCCTACGTGTCAGACAGCTGATCGACACGTTGCATCGAGCAAACTAGGCAATGCAAGAAAAAAGCCCTGCAGACAAGACCAGGTCATTCTGTAGCACGACAACGTGAGGTCACCCACGGCAAACATCGTCAAAGCTGCCCTGCTGGACAAATTATCCAGCCTAATAGTTGAAATACTTCTATGAGACACATAATATTCCAAACGTAATAAAAGAATAACTAACTGTTTAGTATATTTTAATTTCTTATTGTAATTTAAATTATTTGCCATGAAATCGAGTTTGCATAATATATTGGCCTCCAATTTCCTAAAAAAGTTATACAAAGGGTCTTTAAAGCGCTGATGTTTACTACCAGACACGTTATTCTTATGGGTATAATGCATATATATATATATATATATAGCAACGTTGTGAAGCATGCTTAGCACTTAAAAAAAGACTCGCTTGAGATACATTAAGAGCCCTGTATTACATGCATATTGAGCAGAGTCAATAATACTTTTATTTATTAATCCAGCATTACAATTACACTAATATTTATCGTCTCACGGAGTTTATTTTTATGTACTACAACTTTTCCATTGCTTTAATTATTTTTATCTTGGATATCTAAAGGCACTATCAAAGGATTTGTTCGTTGAGTCTTGTTAACAGTCGTTCTGCCGAGATTCTATTCGGTTATTTCATTAGTGGCCGTCTGATTGTGCGCAGGTTATATTCTTTTTTTCTGACCTGTATTTTTCATTCTTATTACGACTATATATTTTCGTGTAACTTGCCCCTATGAATAATTGTTTTTTTTCGAAATCATTAATTTTATTATTTCCAAATATTTATTATTTTATTATTCCTTATTCCCAACATACTTGCCAGACTTTTTTTACAACTATAAAGTATTAACAAAGTTTGTAACAACAATAGCTGAGGGTTATTATCACGAACCTTTGCTAACTGCTGCTTCTTCTCCTCTTCAGACGCATTATCATCAGCATGTGTTCAATGGGTAAATGTGTGATCGCTAATGGTATTATATTTACTATGTCGCCACTTTCACAATATTATTTGGGGCTCAATGTGTCATCTCTATCAATACAATACTTGAATTATTTATAAATGATGTAAATAAACTATAAACTGCGCCCAAGGATGGAGCGTCATCTTCCTATTCATTTACTGGTATTCTTTCATTCATAGTAGCTTATTAATTATCACATAATAGGTTTTCCGCTTTAATATTTTATTGAGGCTTCACAAAAGGAAGACGAGTAAATAGTTTGGTACGGATGAATGTTCTAAAAAAACATAATATCCTTGTTTTCCTTTAGATTAATTAAATTTATTAATATAGTTTAATAATAATAATATCAATAATAATAAAAATAATAATAATAAATCATGAAGGCTTTGAAATTTTGGGCAGTATTTTATCTTAACAAATCTCATATATTTTTCTTTTTTTTTTCTTTACTTAGTGGCAGTTCCTTATTCCAGTCTCCCTGATAAGGTATTAGTTTTTTCTTTAATTTACTATAAGCATCATAAAATTCATAACTCCTATAGCATATAAGATCAATAGCAGTTGTTGTATATTTTAAATCTAACTTCAAGACAAGTTTTGCACCTGCGCTTTACGAGTAACAACCATGGACTAATCATATAACTTAAAAATATATATTATTTATTACGATTATATCTTAAAAATATATATTATTTATTATTATATATATTATATTATTATATATATATTATTATATATATTATTACGATTATATCTTAAAAATATATATTATTTAACTTGCCTATAGGTTAAAATTTAAACAGAAATTACGTTCTCGGCCGGAATGGCTCAAAATTCCTATAATATCTAAATCTTCGGAACAACCTTTTATTTTTTTTTGTAATGAGCTGAATGGATTGCAGGAAACGATTAACGATGTAAATAGAATGCTCATATTTTCTTATATATTAATTACTTCCATGGTTTTTCAAGATAACGCTGAATGTTAAGCTCAACCTCTACTTGTAGTGAACAAACTGAGTGTAAGACGTCTTAAGATCTGGGAAATTTAAATGCACATTGTAGAAAACTATTTCGTTTCGATGTTAGTCTTTCTTTCGACATACATGTATGTGGTATACATTTCATTTAGATAATCACTACAGATTTCTAATGAATATACCACATGGCACGATCAAGCACTATCTATTTAATGATGTTTAAGCTGAGCATTTGTGATTCATACAGGGGTTTCACTCAAGACACTGGACGAAACTATTTCGAATTTCAGTATGCAGGTAAGATGCCATGACTGTCTTGCTGTACTTTGTTTAAATCCGTTCATAGAAATTACATGCGTAAACGCTAGAGGGGGAACAATTGATAATTAATGCCACAAAGATTCTTCCATCGCATCAAATCAGGAAATTGTTAAAAATGAGCCAAAAAGAAAAATCCCACAATCATTCGAGATGAAACTTAACTTAATGAGTGAAGACTTCTAATGCTCTTCTTTTTTAGGTTAACGGCTCGAGACTTCACTATAACCCAATATTTACGCCATCAATAGAGGTCACCGTCATTTTCTCCCAGTTTCTGTTACTTGTAATTACCCGCTACCATTGATGTAGGCGCATTTAATTAACCCGATTGAATTATATTGCTTGTATAGAACTATCTGTATCACTAGAGTGTTGCATGCGTACATTTTGCTAGGAAATACACCGGCGTTAGTTGCGGTTTAATTTGTCATTACACCAGCTTTTTATTGGACCAGGAAACACTGGCTGAAAGCAATAGTGGGTCTATCGTAACAACTGATGACGGCGACGATCGAGAGACAGACGATGTTATCCATATGCTTGGATCTGACGAGGAACACAGCTGTCATTACCACACCTGATCAATTTGCCCGGAAATGAACTGACGAACAAATTACCTAGGCGAATACCGCTAGCAACATCGATGCTAAACGGCACTACCGAAACGTTAATGGCTAAAATCATTGCGCCTGTATCTTGTAGTAATCATCGGAATAATGATTACAGACAGGAGGACAGCAGCACTACTTATTCGGTCAGTCTATGCAAAAATGCGATGAGTTCAATGGAAAGCGATCAGCTCGACTCGTTTAGAGACAAGCTAACGAAACGATCCTCAGGGTCCAAGAACTCCTGTTTCCTATCCTGATGCATATATCTAGCCAGTGCTTCAGCGTCAACTACAAAGACAACCATGCTGACAACGTGAAACTTTCCTCGGAGGCGATTTTGCTGCGGTGTGTAATAATAACTAATAAAGATCTTTTGCGATGATTCGTTCCGTTGCAGTTCGTTACGATCACAGCGCAACGATAGCTTCACAATGAGTGAAGATGGAAGAATATGCGACTATATTGTTTGTATATCCCTTTTTAGGGGGTTCGTGTTCCAGGTAAAGTACAAGCTATGTGCAATCACCAAGAGGAAAGGATAATCGACTTCAGTGTTATGACATCTATTCAAGATTCGAAAGAGTTGGAAGATCCCAGTATAGTTTAGTTGCTTGCTCAGTTTCAATGCACTGGCATTTGTAGCCCCTCCTCATTCTTATTCAGCTGTCGTCACTTCCGGGTATTACAGCTCCATTCACATTTCAAACGCTTGCCGCCAAAAAATAACGTTAACCAAAGACAAGTTGTTGACTTAGACAATACTGTGCTGACGAGCTAAGAAAAATTTCAAACTTTAAGGCTAACCGTACATTACCTTTTTCGGCAGTAGAAAATTTGGGTTTGAAGAACAATTTGTTTTAATATGGTGATTTGTCAAAGTTGGGCTCGTTATGTTCGCCGTTTCTGCTTGCGACCTGCCCGCCCAAACTGTCTGCTATGCGCCCGCGGTGGCTGCGATAACCAAATGTGCGGCTGCAGGACTGGTGGATGATGGCTCAATTCATATATAGATGACGCTGTGTAAGATTATGTCGCTGATTGCTAATTAACAAACATGCTTTTTTAGATCCCAGCAGGATCAACCAAGATCACTAGATCTTCATAAGCTATTGAAAACTAATTTATTTCCTAATTTCTCTTTTGATTACAATCGTCTAAACAATTAATTCTGCAGTCGATGTACATTGATACGAGAATTATTCGTTCCACCTTCAGAAACTCTCAATTTAAAACTAAATACATTGCATTGCCTTTTATGAGTTAATTATCAGGGGACGGTTTTTTACTCATAAAACTTCGACACCTTTCAATCGCATCGTTTATAGACTACGTTGACGATAACCTTTTATTACGTAATTATAAAATATGACGTGCAAGCACCTTGTCTGCTTAATGTCAGTTTGACTTTTGTATAATACATCTAACAAATACAGTGTCTTAAGTTTTACTGTATGAGATAGTATCTCTTTAGCCAGTGATGTTGGCCAGGCAAAGCTACTAGGATGGATCCGATGCACTTTTGTGTGGCTCTTGTTTTCAAGAAGCCACTAAAACCCTCTGTTTATATACATGTATATCTATTTCGTTAGCCGAATGTCTGCTGTGCGACTTGTGTTGTCATGCTACGAGATGAGCAATCGATCAAGCGGACGATAGCTGAGCAGGGTTCATTTGGCAGCGGACTCCTCGTCTGGTAAAACGGGTATTCACAGGCGCTGCCGAACGAAATATAAACGACCCAGGGAATGGACAAGAAGGTGTTTATCGCTGTCTTTCTTCCATTAGTTGAATTTCCCAACGTCAATAATTGTTGTAGTTGACCAAGAAGCTGGAAGCACCCTGGCATGTCTTAGCAACACCATAACATAGTCTTTTGTTATAACGTTTTTAGTCTTTACCATGTTACTTCTGTATTTACATTGTGTGTATGTGGATGTATGTATGTTTACCTCAATCCATTGGTCGCTGTGACGGTTTTATCCCTTTTCACAGCAGCAATGTCAACAGTGATGGTGGTTTAATTTGTAGTAGTTTCCCTGAGGCTTTTCGGGACCTCAGCGTTTATTAAGAATTTTGTTCGCAGATTGTTGGTATGAATGCTGAAATTTTAATGACCATATATATTTTTTAGAGATCCCGTATGATCAACGTTGAGAAATTAGCTTTCCTCTCAAATAACACCTCGTTACCATTTGAGAAGCGTACAAACATAACTTTGAAACAAAATAGCTCTGACAGCTACTTGGCCTGATGAAGAGCTGTGAAGCCTTTTTCTCATTTAGAACCAAAATAATAGCTGATACTGAGCGATAATACTGATACTAAGCTGATACTGATAATAGAGGTTACACCACACCCAAGTGGCCTTCTTACGTTATCAAAAACCCGTGACTAGTTTAATATACGAAAGTGTAACTGAAATCCTACAAATAACGAAAACGGGTGTCGTAAGCGTATTTGTGTGGCTTAAGGCGCTAAAATATATTTACTTGCTAAAACGAATACGACAGTTTTCAGCTACGTAACATAACATGTAATATGCTGTTGAATTAGAGGTATTTAAGGAGGTTCATTGGAAAAAATGACTTTTTTGAAATCACCTTTTCTTATTTAGTTTACAACATACCAAAAATGGTCAGTCGTGTCCTAGGAAATGGGATAGCAATATAAGCTACAACAACAGCATAATAAAAGTACGTTTATTAGTACGAAGATCAATGCTTAGATGTAGTTAAAAAAAAATCTGACAGATTTAGCAAAACTGTCAGGCAAAAGGTTATATGTAAAATTAGCTTTACACAAATGGGTTATATACATATATATCACAGGTAACGTGTGAGCCAGAAACATCCAATCCAATTCCAGTTTCAACGGTAAAAGTTTGTAAGTGGAAGTAATTATTTAAATAACAATAGGGATCTATCATGATTAGCCAAGATAATTCTACGCGTTGTTTAGTAATGCATAGTCTTTACATGCAGGCACTTGCGCACGAAACCAATAGAAATAAACAGAGTAATACTAGCATTACATTATCTTTTTCGATCGGTCAAACCCATAAAAGCAACCAAATGTCTTAGATTTTTTGGGCAGTTATATTTATTTAAACAATTATAATTGTATTCGCAAGTGGGGTGGATCCTGTATTATTTAGATTTCTGCTGTTTGTTACAACTGCAGTTGGGTTTTGAATGCAGACAGCGAGGGTTGTCGACTGTTCTGTAACACACTTTATTTAATGTTAATTAGAATATTGTTTCTTGAGCTCACGGTATATTATGCAATAAAGCCGACTGATTACGCAACTCAACAGTTTATGGCGAGAAAGAAAATGTGAATAATTATCGTAATGCATCGATAAGTAAATAACAATAACAGCAGAACCAACATTTTCATTTAACAGCTTCCGAATACATAGTCATTAAGTTTACTACAAACTGACACTTTGTAAAAGACGCATAAAACTAGATTTACTGAATTGCGGTTTATACAGTTATTTAGAATTTAAAATATACCGCCTTAAGAGATATTTGCTAAATTTACGGTATCTGTATCTAGCTTCGTCTTTGTTATCGGTTTATCGTTTTTCTCCTTATTTGTTTTTGATCGATAGCAAAACTTCTGAGATCAATTTGATTTGGACAAAATGTTAACAAAGGTGTCTGCCAGCAACTCTGTATTAGTGACAAATACTGGCCAGTATATTAGGGTGGTAAAAAGTTCAGTAGCAATTCTGGTTTCTTGCTTTCCATAGATGCGTCCAATCGATTTCAATAACGATAAAAATGTTGCATTCAAAAAGTATGGCGCTGGCATTTATGATTTTTTAATTCGTTCACTACTCAACTGCATTCATTGAAAACTGGTACGGGTCCGATGTCCTACTGGTCACCTAAATGCCGGCAACACCTGTGGAAAGTTAGTCTCTATTCTTTTCTTGAGTGCACAAAGTGCGGCTTGTATGTTCGATTGACGGAAACCCGACAAAAGTAGGTTGCCAGGAGTGACCAAATTGATATCGCCTTTTAAATGGATTAATAGGTATAAACTTTGTTGAATTTTATTGTAATTATTGTTATCAGACAAAGCTTTCCCAATACAAATCAGGCCCGCAAACGGATTTGCTAATAGTAAGGGCAGTATTTTGTCCTGACATTCTATCTATCAAAGGCTGCGTACTATGTTGGAAGCCACTTTTTGGCATAATGTTTATTCGTGCTATTGAATTGTCTCAACTAAGGACTCCTAAAAATGGAATTGTGTGTTACGCAACATAATTTCTCGGAGTTGATCAGCATAGCTATTTAAAATCGACCGCGTATAAACAGCCAGACTGACAGTAAATCCGTCAACATGACGTTCGTTACTGCTCTGAGATACTTAATGTCGTGAGATCGTTATTATACTTTGTTTGATCTGAATGTTAACCAGTGTTCGAGTCTTTTTTTTTCAATGACTCATTGTATATAAATGCGATTCGGCTGACATAGCTGTTGATATAACGTTTTAACACGAACGCCATTTGTAGCAGAGTTGAAAGGAATCGGCAATATTACCCGACAAACACTCGTAACCAGACTTCGAAATCACGTACACAAGAGTATCCAGAAAACTGTTTTCTACAGAATGATCACATTTCATATTTATTTTTCATATTATTTCTCATAATAACAAAATTAAAAGTGAGCGGTGTGTATATACTGAAAAATTAGGAATCGTATCGAACTCTAATGAACGCTTGCAAAATATTGCACTTCTTACGCGCGCATCAAAACATTGCCAAAATTTCGAAGTTCACGAGGATTAAAAAGGCATTCGTTTATGGCCAAAAAGAAACAACTATTTAGAGATACACAATCTTGTAGAATATAACCGATAGAAAAAAACAATTAAAAAATCTGGTATAACCATGACGTACAAATAACTTGTTTTCGTTTGATATATATATATATATATTACGGGTATATAGCAGCCATGGCGAGAATCGCACGTGAAAGATCGGCAACTGACCAGCGGACGGGAGGGTAACATATATGCACAACCAGTCAGATCCAGAAATATATTTAGTGCAGTTATAAAATTCATATGCTCATTTTAATATGCAGAAAAAGACTTAAGACACCCATATAGGATGCTGGGTACTAGCATATTTAAATCGCTTAGATACTAGCAGAATTCATATAATCGCTTATAAGCAGTCACCTTTTTGTCCAGCATATATTTTCAAATATATTATAATATTTTGAAATCAATAGTAATTTATTTTCGACAATTTCATAATAGGGTGGTCATCATGGGTAAACTAATAGTAATGACCAGTAGGAATAGAACATTTCTAGTAAGATGAAGAAGTTGTATCATTCAAACACGAAGAAACATAAAAAAGAGTTTAATACATATCAAGCCATACCTACACAACGGTTCCTTATTCAGGCAACAGTATTTATATGAACGTCGTATTGCTGATAGTAGTTACAAGCACATATTGCTTGGTGATGCTTGATCGTTTTGACACTTGGATTACCGAATACCGAAACGTCGTCTATTGACTCTAGACACGGATACGAGCCAAAAGAAGGAAGTTTGAAAAGCCCTTTGAGCCATTAATTGGATGATTTGTATGGAAGTAAAAACTCAGTGATTTGAGCCATCTAATTTATAATAATAATTTGTCATTTTAAATAACAAAGACATTTGCTATGTTGCGATTAGCTTACATAATCGTGGTGAAGTCTTTTTAAATGTCAAGCGGCTTTAAGTATCGATCTGATCGAATAAGTAAGTTACCAGAAGCATACCTGGATGATATAGAGACGTAGTAGTTCTGGACCCTTTTCGAAATTATTAAAAGCCAAAGGCGAAGTGGCCTTGGACACAAATAAATGTCTCCTCTCTCGCTTCTAGGACTGTAGTGAACATTGTACACTTGTAGTCATTCTATCTTGCAGCAGGCGTCCAAATGGTCCTCTTCCGTTGAGGTTTTAATTGTCCTTTGTTCGAATCCACCGGTGGAGTTTTTAGAAGTGTTGGGGCGGCGTCTGGCACTGAGTGCAAAGCATTGTGTTTTAGGAATAAGGTTTATTCGAAATTTGATTATCGATTCGATGTTTCGTGTCCATTCCGTTTTCATCCAATGTGAGCTAATCTTTATCACAATAATCTAGAGAGACGGCAGTACTGGCATTTTTTTTTATATGTACTAATAAAAATAGAAACTCACTGCTTTTATTAGTACATTGTGTTTTTCACTATTTTTTTTATCAGCCATTCAAATTTACTTGTTGATGATAATTCGGATAATAGCGATAATACTGACTTTTTCGTTATCGCTGCTGGAGAGGGTAGAGACTAAAGCTGAAGGAGGAATGGAGGCGAGGGACTCCGAAGAATTCTTCAGTTGAACTGGTGTTCCATCATCAAACTGTTTGATTTTGATTACGAAGTTTTCGCTGTTGAATCGTTCCCTAGTGCTACGAGTGATATGCGACCACAAGCAACTAGACAATAGTACTTTTATACAATAGTATATTTGTTTACCAATGGCAATATGAGAAATCTATGTTATGTTCTCGTTTTTCCTTTATTTTTACCAATAAATGATCAAACCCCCTTAGACCTAGGAAATTCCACTCGCTTCGATGTACCACAATGACAGCCCGTTTTGTATTGTCTGCGACAGATCAATAGGCCCAACAATTAGACGAGTCTTGAGCATACAGATGCCGCTGGATGTCTTGACTTTATCACGAACAACTTTTAAAGATATGAAAAAAGTCAGTGGATAATACGCAAAGGATGCTGGCGTTCATTAGCTGTCTTTTACATCGCTAGGTTTTGCCGTCAATTGTCTCTTGTAAATTAATTGTGTAAGATGAACTTGTCGTCTTTTACTTTAAAATATAACAAACTAAGCGCTTGCTTACCAATCGAACTGATGCAGACTGATCCACTACGATTATCGAGAAAATTAACAAATCTATAATTCTTCTACGGAACACCTCTGCGGCAAGAAATTCAGACATCAACAACAAATTAACTAGATCAAAGGAAAAATTTGAAAACGAAATAATGCCACTTGTTATTAAAGTCTCATGAATACTTGTTGTGTCCGACCTTTCTTTTATCATGTACATGTTTGTTAGGGAGTTTACCAGTTGTCTTTCTTTGTCAAGAACTAACAGCTCTCAGATCATTTTAAAGTCGCTTATAAAGCTTCTATCAACTGTGGGCTTCTTGAAAATAATATTTACCATTTAAAGGGCACAGCATAAGATCTATTCGTCGTTATACGATCACCATCGCGAGTCAACATAGCTTAGACAACATTCATTTCTGAAGATAGCATTAGTGAAAGTCATTTCTGCGGGTTTTTCACAGAATATATTCATCTGCTTTCCATGAAAAGAAAAGTCGTCGACAAAAAATAAGCATCCAGCATTTGTCTTGGCACCGAATGTGAAGTGGGTAATTATTATTCGTCTGAGCAAACGGCAGTGTATACCAATGGAGCAATTTTTTTGTTATCGCTATCAGATTGCGTCATAGAAGGAATGGTGTTACAACATGCCCCTTGAAGGACAATAGTATTACATAGCTTGACCCAGTAGATCCATTTCTGGGCAACTGATAGGTACTAACTTCCGTAGAGTTTCACGGGTACGTGCAATATGCATTCCTAACCCTATTGATGTATATTTCTTTCAATATACGTCATTTGATCTTTAATGACTAATATACGGCGCTCGCACTCGCAAGACGACAAATTTCGTGAGCATACATTATGATCTGATTGTTGTCGTCCTAGCCCCTGCCTATACGGTGTTATTTATCGTCTCCGTTTTTCTTAATTCGCCAAAAGTACCAATATAATAATCTAGCTATATGCACACTCGTATAACAAATAGTGCATAATGCACAATATGCTATAGCTTTCGCATGCATTTACGAAGAGCCTAAGTGCGTGTAGCATCCTTCTTCTCCTTCTCGCACGTTGTTTTTGTTCACTCAATTGGGGACGACGACGCACGCGGGGGACTGTTTAGAAATTACATCTCAAATTTGCGCGCGTTCGTGGGCATGCATTTATTTTATTCCACCCCTATATGAATGAATCCATGAAAGCTAATCAAATTCCGTCTCCGCATCGCTCGCAAAGTCTCTGCCACCTGGTGCTGGTCTGGCAAAGCATTTAATAAAAGTTTCATGCCAGAGAATTATCACCACCCAGCAACTAACGGTCGTCGAACCAACAGCACAACTCATGTCAAGTACGTAATCTAGCTGATACACAATAATCTTTTGTTGCTATTTTCTTCTTGAACAAGAGAGAGTAGTGGGGCCCGGTGAAGACGTAGGGGCACGGGGGAGGGAAGATAAATATTCGTCAGTCGTGTAATAGATGGAGGCGGTGGTGGTAACGATGGTGGCGATGCTGTTTGTTGCATTCCGTTTTGTATCGCTCAATGGCAGGGGCAGAGACAAGCGGCTTGAACTCGCCATCAGCACGAATAATAATGCTGCTACTGCTAGTAGTAGCATGATCATCACGGTAAACGGCGACGGCGCAAACATCGCCACGAGCTACCATAGCAGCAGCAGCAGCAACAGCTTTTGCTGCTACTACTGCCAGTGGTGACAATGCTGTGACAACGATATTGATGGTTTGTATAAGCGCTCCATTGCATAGCACGGACCCACCAAATCTACTAGCGCTATTTGTGTTTCCTATGCTTAAACGTAGCGATTAATTGAATCAGCCAGTCCGCTCAATGTCCGTGCAGCAGCAGCGGCTACACGTTTTTGTTATCAATATGTTGTTTTCGACATGCCATTTAAATGCCGTTTAAAAGATATCGATAGATTATTTAGTATTCCAAGAAAGTTTACTCAGTTTTACGTCGAGCTGTGGCTGTTACTGTAGAAAAAAAATGATGACTGCTTTGTCCTCGACCAAATAGCGACAGGTATTAGTAATAACAAACATTAATAACAATAATATTGACGTTATTCCTTATTTGCAGTTCCTTCTCAAGGACGGTTTATTCGCACGAAGGGTAAACACAAACATAAACTAACGATATTTCAATGCAGAGAGATGGCACGCGACAAGACAACGTCGGGTGAAATACGACTTAGTATGTATTTCCACAGCAGTAAGCAGGTATTCACTGGAAGGTTCTTACAAATTTAGCGAACAATCTTGGTACCTGTTGGATATTTTCACATTGTTCACGTTTCAAATATTAAAAAATTGGTAAAAAGTGCTGGTCAGCATCACGATCACTTGCAAGGACCGTTATTTCAATATCTAGTTGTTATCATGCGCTATGGACCAAACAAACTTACTTTGCCTAAGCTTATACAGCACCGACTGTATGAAACGTGTCAGTTCAATACGGCGGTGAAATAAGCTCAAGTAAACAGGCACCCATTACGACATGTATATATAATGCTGCTTTTCTGACTTCGTTTTAACTACTGATGCGTAACTTCTGCTACTGCGGAAAATTATGCTTGATTCGTTTACTATCACGTTCTAATTGCTGAAGATCGTTGCATGAAATAAAACTGCCCATTGTTGCGTTGGAGTTGTCTTGAACGCACTGAAATTTCGTCACAGGCAGCCAACCAATTAACTAACCAGCATATATCTATGTATATAAGAGCAAGTTACAATATTACCGTCTTCTACTTTTTTACTGCTCTATTAAGTGCAAATAGAAATGATTCAGGGGGGAGAGACAGGATCCCGATAGTAGAGAGGCACCGCGCTTAAAGCAAGCCCTATCGCACAAGCATTCCTTCAGCTCACTTCAAACGACATCAAGGGATATTGTAAAAACTCTGCTTTTAATTTGTCAGAAGTTTACATAATATAATGTTTAGAAATGTACTGAAAAAACTGACCCAAAATGTAGGAAAACTTCGTTTTTGAATTCTGAGGAAGCTTGTAAAAACTCAGCTAGCAATTCCGAGTAATGTATAAAAATGGCATTGAAACGGTCTGTTAAAATTCCAACAGTGGTCACATCACCATTGTGACATTTCATAGAACCTCAGTGAACCTTATTCTGCTTAATTAAATGGTGGTGGAAACATATTGTTCATGCCTTAAGCTTTCTTAACTGTTCTCCTTCTATGATAGAGACATCATTCGTCGTCATTTTTGAGCACTACTCTAGTGCTTCCTCTAAGTATGCCTCCACGATCTGGCGATTTCATGTCAATTATTGTTCAATAATATTGCTTAACGAATGTAACGTTCTCTCTTATAATGTCGATAACAGCTCAGGTCGTATGTTTCCTTTAATAGAACTTAAGACGTTCCCAGGATACTAATCCAACTCAAAGCAAAACTACGCTTAGTATTCTCATATTCTCAATTTATGTGTGCATTTTTCCATATACCTATGGGAAGAGCGTGCAGCAATTACACACTATTTTTCACAAAGATAGATTCAAAACACTTGAGATGCATACGTGTCAAATGCGGGAAGCCAAAAATAGTTTAAACATAATGAAAGTGGGGTTTGTCAAACAAAGAAAAAACTGGTGTTCGCCTCGGCCTTCTCAAACCCCACCAATAGCCAGTTATGGCATCGGCGACTAGGGCAAAACAAAGACAGCATTTTAAGCTTGCGAACCTCGAATATTAGAATTCTAGAAAAAAAAACTCAACGCATAAAAATAAAGACAAATCACACAGCCATGGGTGCCCTTGGTAATGTATAGAAGCGTTCGGAACATAGATGCACATAAATGTACAAAAGACGTAACATACGTTGGAATACCAGGCAAGTACAGAACGTCTAAAAACAACTTAAATAAATAGTCGACATTGAGTGACTCCTGTATTTGCTAAAATCTCTTAAGATAAAAGTCACATGGCAGACTAACATGAATATATTAGTTCAACAATGTTGTCCGTTATTCGCTTATAAATCCACCTAGATAAAAATTACGAAATATTCGGTTAAAGAAATACTAATTAAATATGTTTTACAGTATCTTTTTAAGACACCTATCAGGATCGATTTTCTCGCCATCAGTCACCTGTCCCTCTGTCATGCGTATTCCTCACTTTGGAAAAGGTCAGACTCAAGCCAGTGGTCCGAACATACTCACAGAGATACAGGGCTTCGCTTTAAATGATTCGACTGACCGAGCGATAGAAAGTGAACTGTGAGCGATGATATTCTCACATATGAGATAAAGTTTCTTTCGCCATTTTAATTAGTTAAAGTACGGCACCTAGATCGAAACATTCTTATACCCTTTTTTTTTTATGACTGCATTAGAATAAAGGGAGGTATTTCAGCATTTGCTAGAAGTGGCATTTCTGATGATATCGGTCACTTATTTAATATAACCATCATTCAACGCAATTGCAGCTTCAATTCAAGGCCTAAAACAAGTCATTGGTTCTTTTTAAAATATCCCGAACGATGGCCCGTTTTAAAGCATGACTAACATGTTTTCTTTTATTTTAAAAAATCACATGCATGCCCGCTGCGACAAACAGTATGCGGAAGTTTGTCCCAATTCAAGTGCAGTGCACTGTATATAAATGCCTAAGAAACTCTTTATCTCTATTTTTTAATAAAGAGCTAAGTTTCTGCCACATAGAGCATATAATTATAAAATGATTTTAACGTTTTTTTTTTATTCACATGAGTTATGTATTATGTGTTGTTGTAGGGACTTGGACTAGTGGCTTCTTTTCAACCAAAGGCTTCGTCGTCCAAACGACGATTATGATCAGATTTAGTAAGCAGGTTATATGATTTATACGATTATCTATCTCCTTATTACCCAAACTATTTGAAAGACCTAAGTTAAACATTGCTTGTGCCACAAATTAGGCTGTAGGACGTACGTAATCAAAGATTTCATTACAGCCGGAGCTGCCTGACTCTTTCATGGTAGAAATACTTATGGACGTTAATTTGTTATAGAGGTCGCGGTCAGCATCCGATCCGATAGTGCTTATAAGGTACATAGATATTAATTTCAACAATGAAATGTATAAGAAACTCAATTCAAAACTTATTTTGTTAGTTTTCATACCTAAACACATTTATATAGGTACGGTTTTATTGTGACAAAGCTAAGGCTTGAAAAACGCCTATAATGTAGAGTAATGTAGTTGACCCAGTTTAAGAGCAAAAAAGAGATTTATTTCGATTGGAGGTCAAATTAAGACGTCCAAGACCTTTGACATAAACATCAGATTGAAAAGATGAAGTTTACGCAAGGCATTTAAGGTACGAGTCTCAAATTATAGGGACCTGGTGTAGTCTGCGTCTTGACGAAGCAACAGAGTTAATGAGAAGCCTAGCTTCATCTTTGTTCAAGTAGTGTCCGATTGTATAAACAAAGCCGAACTCAGCTGTAATAATAATATTCAATTTGCATATATTACAACGCAAGAAAGTGATGGCAGATATTGTGCTCGTAAACAAAAAATTATTGTAGTTCACTAGCTTTTTACAACATTTTATTGAGGACTAGATTCTTCAGAATCTTCTACGTTATGAGTGAGTAGTGACATTTACTGCCTTGCGTAACTCACAAGAGTATAGGTTACTTTTAGTAAAAATATCATGAACCAAATTACGGTTGAAATGTCGTTATATCTGGTTCTGTATTAATTAATAAGTTTACACCTCATAAATGCAAAGTTCTATTAAGTTTTTTTACAGTTATAAGTATATAACTATATAGATAGCTAACTAGATAAACAAACCTTGAAATAATAACAAGTTGGCAGTAAAAATAGGACCAGGAAACTAGGTTCGCTGGTTTTGGCATCAACAGCAGATTTATTCGAATGGGACATAGTGGCCCTGACTATTTGACATACTTTTCATGGCTGGAGCAATTTTAGCATCTAGCAGCACATATTAATAGATATAATGATAATTAATTTTTTACAAATTATATCGATATAACTCATACCTGGTTGTTTGATTAATAAGCCAGTCGGTCGGCTATGATTGGCAACGTGACTCCTAAAATACTGCACTCCCACACACTTGTAGCTTAGTCGTCAGTTAATCGGCGAAGTTTAGGCTAAGGACTGCTGCTAGTAACTCACATGCAGAATTGGACATTACGTATGAAATCGAACATTTTAGGTCTCTGTCTGGTCTACCAGTTTTCAGATAACTTTTCTAAATTTGTACATTATATTAACAATTATAACGAGACGCTTCGGGTATTCGCTTTCATTACAACCAGTCAATAGAATCGGTTTAATTCATTTACTATATTCTAGTTGTCGGACATTGAGTCTTTTGAAGAAGCACAGGACTAGTTAAAGTACTCGAAGAACGATGACCCATACAATAGTAAGTGCTCTTACTTGTCTAGACTAGCCATCTTGTAGCGCTGAAGTCCCGGCGTTCAAAGGTTCCGACTGATTGATCGTCCGACGAAGTGAGCCGCTCTGATACATCGCCGATCGGAGCTCTGCGACGTTTTGCAAACCATTCCGTGTGAAGAAGCTACAACGCTGTCTTTCTTCGGCCTTGAACAACGTTGAGCGAAATTATGAGAATGGATGGGAGGGTCCCCGACTTCTACGTCCACAGCTTCTGCTACAAGTGCTCGTCTAGGGGCTGTTCTCTTTAAAAGATGCCCCAAATCGCACAACAGCATCATAATCATCATCGCCGTAATGTTTAGAAACAATGGCACATCAACAGCTCTAGCTATAGCAGCCAAAGAAGTACAACAGCATCATTGTGAAACATCATACCAGCATCATCACCATTAACAGCAGTTTTAGTAGCATATATGAATGTACACATATGTACATACATATGTATACATGTACCGTCCACAAAGCTGTACATCAACACCATCGTGTATAGCTACGTTAGGAAACAAGGATGACCGCGTCACCTGCGACGATCGCGATCCGATCCACAGAGCAAAATGTGGTATAATATTGCCAGCGTGACCATCGGTATCAGCAGCAAATAGTTATCGAAATAACTGTAATATGAGCGTCTCTGCAGTGTCGCGTCCAGATGGTTTTACCCTTTACCACAGCTATTGATATTAATAAATAACGACTGCTGTAAACTCCTGCTCAACAACAAACCCTTTTTAACTTCAATAACAAAACTAATAACAACAATAGTAAGGTGGAAAACAGATATCGTCGGAAGCTGAAACGATAAGGACAGCCACTAAGGTCTTACCCGCTACCTGATCGACAAAAAAAAGACCAATAGAGGGACGATTTTTCGTTTTTGATTATGTGTTGAATATGCTCAACCCTGAAAAATTACGAATATGTTTAGTCGTTATGCAAAATTCACATGACGGATGTAGATTCGCTCTGTCGCACCCCAAATGGGGTGACTAAAAGCCGTTCCGCAAAACCCAAGTTCATCTGGTAGTTTTCACCAGACTTCCTTTTCGACGCCAACAACGATTGCTTTAGCCATGAGAATTGTAGAGGCGTTACTAAGGCAGTTCCAAACTTCGTTTTGATAGCGTCACATTGATTTTAAGTTGCGCCCAAGAAGTGAACAGACGACAGTTTCAATAGAGGGCCCGCTTAGCAGTAGGTGTTTGGTTATCTGTTTGATTCAATGTGTTTAAATTTAGGCGGGAACCTCTGTTTTTTTAGCAGCCGGGTCGTGACCGCTAACAACTTAATATAGTAATGGTTGGTTACATTATACAGATCTGTTATTCAGGCAATGGTAATTTCCGAAACTATTTTGAAGCTCAAACCATTTTTCGTGTATTGGTTAATATATGATTAACTGAGTGTGCAAAATTTTCCCACATATATATAATGCGTTAAGAGTTCAATTTCTACGCGTGGACTTCTGTCACCTGGGCTGTTTCGTTGATTACTCCTCATTTGAGGGTGTACAGATCACTCTGCAACAGTTGTCTAAGTCCCTCGAACGATCAGACTGAGTGCGGTCGCATCTCACGTGAACAGGTCTAACAGGGTGGCAGTTTTTGCAATAAGATAACAGTAATTATAAATGTCCATTCTATGTGTTTTTAAGTACATCTGAACGTAATTCTAAAATTAGAGTGTACTTTGCCTGCAAATACAGAAAAATATTTAGTGAACGAATCACCTTTTTATATGGGATACAGCAAGAAGGAAACAGAAATTATTTTTCAGAGATATATGACCTCTTGAAGGACGCCAAAGATGAGCCAGCTAAACGGCCGCACGAAGCGGGCGTCTTTTCCCTCATTGCTGGCTGCTTTAACTTGAACTCTTGTTTAGCAACTGGTGGGGAGGCAGGCGGATACTGCGAGGTAGAGGTGGTAGTAGTAGACACTTACTTCTTTTTGCAGGTAATGTAGTCAGTACATCAACATCGTATAGTGATGATTATATTGCCAACATTGCGCACGATTTGCATTCAAACGTTATTCGGTTAGAGTCATGGCTTTAAATCGATATAAATAGATAGCAAAAGCAACAGAGTCAAAAGCCTCATCTGTACTCCTATTGCATTTTAGAAAACCACGCGATAAAGACAAAAAACTTATTACCATCAACCTGACAGCGTTCTCAACTGAAAAAGTTTAATGAAGTTCAACGGATGGTCGATACTCTTCAAGTAGTAGTTGTATAATATTGCAACATAGAAGGACGAATAATAATAACGAAAAAGCACTATGGCGCCATTTTCAATTGTTTAAATGCCAGTGGCCAGGATAAAAAACACCTGCTCTTGAGATTACGCATGCCTCTAAGTGTAAGGTATTCTTCCGTACCAAACTGGTCAAATGTCAATAAAGGGTTCCAAATAAATGTCCGAACTAATTGGTCTTATTCGTTAAGCCTCAATTTGTTTTGCCACTATCGCATTTTAGTGCTAAATACTCGCCTTTTAATCTTTTCAAGTCAGTGCTTAGAAGTTAATTTTTGTCAAAAAATTCACTGAAGTGTAATTTTATTAAATCTAAATTAAATGATATCAATCTACCGAGGCTAATAAGTAATATTTAAATTTTACATCCGTTAAACAGACGGCTAGTCTTTAGCACAGAACAAATTATATCTAACTCTCTGTGTTCCTAAGATTAATTGGCAAAAAGCTGATATTATGCCATTATGAAAACAAAAATTTACAAGGACTATAGTGAATTTTGCATATACGAGTACAATATATAGTTTCGGTCAATATTCAGTAAAAAGTGTTTGAAGATATTTAGTGCGTCAACACATTTAAACGAACATTTAAAGATTGTGTTCAAAACATGTAAATGAAGTATTTTGAGCTCGAATCATAAATGCAGCTAATTTGTATTGACAATTGTTTCAAGAACTGGTGTTTAAAAGCGCTAAGGTTATGCTTTCTTAAGGCCCACCGATACTGATTATGTGAAGATACCATATTTGCCTCCTAATAGCTTAGCTGAGCAGGAATAGTGTGCAAATTACAATCGCATTTACTTCTTATAATCCCTTAAGAAACAATATTTTAAAATTATGTGAAAACCCATGAAATTCGTTAGCATTGTAAGTGAATTTTTGGTACAGGTAGCGCTTGATACATGCTTAATGATCGCGCAATGCATGTTATATTGAAAGAGCCGATATTTGTCAAGCTATGGTCAAGCTCAAGTACAGATGAGATGCTAAAGTACTTACCTTGAAGGCCACATAAGAGGATTACACCAGACGCCGAAGTCACAGCACGACATTTCGGGAAGTAGTTGTTCTCACTGAACTTCTCAACCCTGTCCCTCTGTTTTTCCGAATTAATGTGAACTTCCTTTAGACATCCGTTACAGTCGGATAAAAGCCTTTCTACTCCAGAGACATAGTTCTAGGCACGACCAACACTGTACATTGTCCCACGTCTCCTAAAATAGACATTGCGGAAATCAGAAACAGATTAAAAGTGAATATTGTGTGTTTTTCTTTTAACTATTTAATTCTGTGCTATTTTTTGCTAAGCTCATTTTAACAAACTTGACGAATTTTATTAAAAGTAATAATTTACGGCTTTATTGTCGAGTTAAAAAATGCATGAGTTCCAATGCAAATTTCGACAAGTTTTTTTCACTGCAGAAGATTTAAGAAAATATGACCAAATGCCGATGTGGCCGCGCTTTGATGGCTCGTAAAAAACCTGCTAAATTTCTGTTTATATCATATGTACTGTTTATCGAACGATACAATAACGTGTTGCATTCATGCATATGTATGTACGGCATGTATATACTGTTACTCGAAGATAGGGCTGCTGGAAGTTTTTTTTTTTAGCTATATCTGCAAAAAATTCGAATCAAAACACTGTTTCTTCAACCTATTCAAATATGTTTTTTTCGACTTATTTGTTTCCGTTACAGGTCCCAATACACTATTTGGCTTGACAAATTCATTCGATATTTTTAAAACTGGCCCGAGGCAGTCACTACGATCTATTAAGAGCGTTTCCGTTTAGACCCCATAAGATACTGCTAAAGTGCGTAAACACGTAGAACTTGAGTAGAAGCCTGAAAACGGGAACTGCCAAGTAACCAGAATAATTATTCTATTAACCAGAATAGTAAATGATGCATAATAACATTTAAGCTAGACTCGTATAATATCCAGGTTTTTGTTTTATTTTATTTAGATTTCGACAGCATGCAAAAAGCACACGCTACAACGAACAATATAGCTTCTTCGCTTTTGCCAGAAGCTTTCAAGAGAGTCAACTTGGTCGTTGTACTCCTTTCTGTAATAACAAGTGTAACGATTGATGTTGACCAGCGAGTTTCTTGAATGTCTCGAAAGAAATACGTCTATCCATGCTAAGTTATAGCACGAGAAATCTAAAGTAGCTGTTCATCTTATCGTCTGGATGAGCACATTTTGCCGAAGTCCTTTAAAAAAGTAATTTTCTTCTATGATTTTTTCGGCGTCACCGTTATTGTCGTCAATGTGTGTCTCTATGACGAACCGGCCACTTCGTCAATCCGTGGTAACGAACGGAACACAAGCTGAAGTGTAGCTAACGGCAGCGGCAACGGCGCCGTTGCGGCAGATACCATATTGCGGGCCAACGGACGGGCGGGCACGTAGGTTCAATGGCGGGCGTCACTATCTAAATGTAAACCTGCACACATCTTAATTCAAAACTCCCTTGCAGCGTCGCCACGAATAACACCAGCACATAGTTGCATATAGCTAAACCTCCAAATGAAAGCCAACCCTTCTTGTAAGGGCATCTTTGGTGGAAACGCTGACGGCGATGACTAAATCAGTAATGTTGTTTATGATGATTTTGATAAAGGTAGAGGTCCAGAGGCAAGCAGCACGTGGTTGAGCGTTATAAAAATGACGTGCGTTAATAACTGGCTGCTTGACTTTGTATAGTGAGCATCAGCTTATTTTTGAAGGGTGATTTTTCTACGCGTCTTTCACGATCTCTGCTATATACCGCATAAAGCTTCTGTGCAAGAAAGATGCGGTAAACTTCAACGCTTGTTTATAGAAGAAAGGCACTATAACGGACATGTTGCAGCTTATACAATATAAATCTCCTTTATTGGAAAACGAGATACTCTTTAATTAATCAGTAGTCGCTACTAATTCTGGGCGTTTACGGCATTTGATGCGATTTTCACTTTTCGGGTGCGCAGAGTTATCATATAACTACTATAGTGGAACCATGTACTACGCAGATCGGATTGTGTCTTATTACCTTCAGTCGCGCGTTTCGACTCCATTTAAGTTTGTCGACGGTAGCTATGTTATCGACGCCATTTGCCTGTTGTATGTGGCTCAGATGTAAGTATCACGTGATGGCTCGCTCATTAACAAATACAAATGGCCCATAACACGGAAAAACGATTCGTATTTCTATTGGTATTAAATTATGAAAGTGAATCCTTAAGTGATAACTTGTTGTTGTATTATCACTTTTTTAATAGAGAACACTAGAGACATAACACGATAGTAGCTACGCTACTATAAACCTCCTTCCTATTCTTATTATATCTATTTGAATGTGCATTTAACCTGCAGGTAGCCATCATTTGTGCATTATGAGTTAGTGTGCCGATGGCGTGGTGAACTATAATGTCTTTGTTATTGCTTTGTGCTAGCAAAATATATCACGATCTACGAACGAAGCTAACGGCTTTTGAAAGCCAATTAGTGGTGTAGCGGGTATCGAACGTGCGTAAATCTCGCTACCTTATTTTTTAGCATACGTGTATAGTTTTTTAGTTATATTAAATTAGAAAGTTTCATAATTTTTTAATAATGTTTGAACTAACTTTAAAATAAGGATACCATACATACATTGCGTAAAAAGATAACGAAGTTCAAATTTTGAGATTAATTTTATGTTTGCGATGCTCCAGAAGGCGATTCGTAGTTAATTAACAAAATGTAATTATTCCTGTTCTTATTATTAGGTATAAAAGGATTCCATTAGTTGCAAAACATTAAGTTTTTTAAGAACATATTTTTATTTCTGAGAGTAACCTGTATATTTATTTCTAAAGTTCTAAAGCATGTTAATAATTATTATTAAAGTAAATGTTAGATATCGGCCAAAATTGCTGGTATGTGGGCGAATATGTTGAACAAATAAACAAAACGCAAAACGCAACCCAATATGTATTCTGTAATACATATTGTATTAAGAATACTTAAGAAGTTGGACCGATACGGCAGCTATAGTATTTGCGCCTCTATTTGAGAGGCCAGGATTCGCTAATTCGAGCTAATATATATATGATGCGTTACTTTTTGTTATTTACACATTGAAATCGGTGCTCTTGAAGCTGCTCAACAACTGTCAGACAATATCGTGTAATACCATCGCGTAACCATTCTGTGTTGCGAAGATAAGCATTACTTTATGCTCAAATCTATTTATGTTTGCTACCGTCTCACTGTGTTAGACGATATTTTATCGCCTGATCGTTCTCTTATTGGCGTTATAGATTGACCCGTATCTCATTTATTGTGGCTGTGTGCCTCAGCCAAATCCCTTCGCTAGAAATAATTGCATTACAGATAATTCTATACGCCTTCCATTTTAGAGAAACGAATTTTTTGCTTTTCTTCTTCATATTCAGTTTTTATTAGAATTTCATAACCAGCGCTTAACATGTTACCTGCACGCAACGCGTTGCTCAAAATTATTTTTCCTCAAAAACTTTTATAATTATAGCTACTCCTTCCTCTGTTTGCTGTACTAAAATGTGCGTATCTCCTGCGTAATGTCCAACCCTGTAATTTATATTCCTAAAATGATCTATAGTTTCACTAAAGGCCTCCTTACCAATTTTCGACAGATACTATCAGCTTCGAGAAACTAAAACTTGATGACTATGATTAAGCGTCAATTTTCATCACTTAGCGGTATCTTTTCCTCTAAATTAATTGTTCTCTTGTAACACTCAATCAGTCAATAATCGTACATATTTAAAGATTTGATGTGTGTATTTATTGGACTTCATCTAGTGACAATTTTTTGTGAGGTCAAAAAAGATTATTGAGAACTTGCCAACCATATTTCCTGCGCACTTGTTCAATATTCCAGTTTAATTTCTTAGATAAGTCAGCCTAAATTCGAAAGCAGTACGTATATCGTGTTGCCGGGTATTGGATGAAATGGTGTTCTCTATTTACCCCAATATTATTACGAATGACTGAAAATTAATAATACTGACAATTCCAACTACATCCCTGATCTGGCTTGTCTTCCTTATAGGTGATTAAGGAACTGAATTTTTTGCAAGCGGTACCCGCGAGTAACATTTTTTCAAAAAAAACCCTATTCATACGATATAGTTAGCTTAGTATCTACCGTCGAAGAGAATGTGTTCTTAATTAGTGCAAACGGTTTTGTACGAAATGCTCGACATGCTATGAAGCACACATTCGTCAACAACGACGTTCAGCATCGTGTTACTGACAGCAGCAGCAGCAGTAGCATGCATCAATAATCGGTAAAACACCTTAAAAAGTTCGACGCATGGCGATTTATGGGGAGTTGGGATACGGGAATTGCGTGGGTAATCGTCATAGCTGTTATCGTACCGTTTTTTTCGCCAAGCAAAGTAATTTCCTTTTTTCCCCCGTCGTCTGTTTTTTACGCTTATAGACGACACATTACAGGCGATGTCAATTTCTTGTTAACTAGGTAGCGTTGTTTTCACTAGCGGTCTTCTTTTGTGATTTCAACCAGTATCAACATCACTTCCTCGGCCCCCGGCAGTAACAGGAGTGTTTTCAGTTGGCGCGGCCAGACGAATTGGCCAGTCAGAAACAGTCGCTGGTAATATCGTTTGCATCCATTGCTTTGGTTGTATATTAAGTTTCGTAACAACAAACTTCATCCGCATAAGCGCAGCATACCTAGTGCTTGGTCGTTCATTCGTCCATCCATCCATCCATTGTCGTCCGAAAACATTATCTTTATATATCGATTTTTCTTCCACTCTCACGTTTGTGTGCCTATTTCGGTGCCATGACTTTTGTCTTGAAAATTAATAGTAGAAACGACCGCAATGAATGGAAACTAGAAAGAGAATCCGGCACTGAGGCTGAAAGCAGCTCGTACAATTTGCGCGCATAATAGGCCAGCCTCAAAACAACTTGTTGACTCTAGGGTGACAATCTAACTTCTGGCGTATCGTCTGAGCAAGACTGACCTAATAACAAATTAGGAAATTGTGTTCAGATATTCATTACAAAAATGCTTCTAGCATTTTCTGCAGACGTTATGCCAGTATACGCCACACCGTGTTGCTACTGTTATTGGAAAGCGCCAAGCTTGAGCCGTTTCTGGAGCTATGGCGCTGTTCTCTCTGTACACAAGGGCGACATAATAATGCACAATGACCGTAGTAAAGCCAGTCGTGATCAAGGTATAAACCTGAATATTGTGAATAATTTATTCTATATATATATAGTATCTATAGTATATATATAGTAGAATATCACCACTACTTTATTTGGTATTTAATTATTTATCTTCGGGCATATGTAATTAGTCCGCAAATTTGTAATATATATTGTAAAGGTGTTTTTACTCCATTCATCTGCATACGTATCCAAACTTCTCTAATGTGCAGGTCAGCAAAAAAAAACACGGCCCTGTACTGCTGCATAGGGTTTTGTACTATTAATCTTGTAGCAATATATTCATCTTTGTAATATATTAATATCATTTAAAACATAAATGCACCACGTTTTTATTCGGCGCAGGTTGACGAGACTGCCTTCGAAGTTTCGTCGCTAAACCTTTTACGCATGGAATCATAATTGTAGCAAAAACGAAACTGGATAGTAATAGACTGTGAAGACTTTCAGTTTAGGCTGACCGGACCGATAGAGTTAATCTTCCGCACACGGAAAGCAGTCGACTGGTATAGTATCAACTCTTACAGAGAGTGCAGGTCTTATAATACTGCAAAGCTGCCCAACGTCAGGACGATATAAGACGACCAATACATATATTAGCTATTCGTAGCACTTTCGTCACCCCCCGACTAGCACCTCCTGCATATTTGTTCAAGCAGACATTTACACGAGCAGTATAGAGTGCTCTTGATAGCGCCATTATCATTTTCGTTTTATCTATAGCAGCCTAGAGCATTTTCGGTGCCAGAGATGAAGCAATCAACGGTACAAGATATTCGTACCCACTACATGGACGCTTTATCCTTGATTTGTGTTGGTTTAGTAGATAGTTATAACGTGATTTTTATTCACTTCTTTGCTAGTTTGCTCGTTCTCTCGCATCGCGATTTTATTCGTTTTTTTTTTTGCTTACTCGTTTCATGGAGGCCAATCAATGATTTCATAATGTCAGCAGCATCAATTTTAAGAATTCATTAAATACGCACAGCCGATGTCTATCGTCAAGGTAAATGAAATATCCCCTTTATTCGCTAATATCAAGGCTATTATTAAGTGTTATTGGGATCATAAACATTGGAAGTAAAACAAAAGGAAAGCTGACTAAGTATTCTTCATAAGTAAGGACCCAAAAAAAAGGCTGTAAATGACGCATAAACGCGATGTACGATAAGAACCCTGAATGATAAAAGATACTAAATATAATCCTGACTCGTTTACCAGATTTGCGTAGTAGTATATAATAGTATTGCGAATTAACGTTGATAAACAAAGAGGCGTTCTCGTAAAGTATGAGTGCGAGTTAGGCGAAAACACCCAAAATTCTTTGACTTGTGCTAGACTACATCGAATCTATTTAAAGACTCCTCGGGAAGCACAAAAAGGTATCCGAGAAGATTTTTTCTATGTTCTGTCTCAACGTAAGTGCATGAAAAACGCTATCTATTAAAATTTTAAAACAATAATTAATGTCACTAAGGTAACTTCGCCGAATCTCTATCTCTCATCCGCTAGTACCTAGTTTTTATAATACATATAATTAGTAATATGAAAACTAAGTATAAGTATACAAGTATAAGCAAACCGCTTAAAGGTACCACGTCTCAAATACTTAACGAACTAGCGGTTGTGGATTAGCAGAGCGATGTTCAGTCAACACAGCATCAAATTCATGGCACCACCCACTGCGAAAATCCAGTTTATAGTGAAATCCCTGGAAATCGCGCGTTGCGATGACTGCCACAGGATAATTTTGTTTAGAGATTCCTAGTTCTAATAGTATGACTGCCTGTAATTTTTTCATTCGGCAGAATCGAGATTAGACATCATATTTTATGGTGTGGTATTTTTGTCCAAAAATACATTTACGCCGACAGTGCCTGCTAGGGTCTCTCAGTCTGGCAGTCGTCAAGCTTCCACAAAAACAGAGGTATGTAAATATTTGTCCATTCAGACAGCGCGATCTCTTAGTAAATGTGCGCCATGAAACGTAAACCACATTTCTTCGTTCCGAACCTTAACCAAAGACACGCCTTCCATTTTATAGATAAACAAAGATCTTTCTTATTTACTTTTCGATTAATCCTAACATATCAAGGCCAATTGATTATTAGCCAGATATATTTGCGTTGTTCCCAAGGCTCGCATCGAAAAAGCACATTTGAAAAGGTTCCTTTGCCGCGTTGTGATCAGCCTTCAATGGTGAACTTATTCACTGCAGAACTCAGTTTCGAAAATTTGCACCTCAACTGGTATCAACCATCTTATCATATAGTCAAATAGTAATTGGAGGTTTGAAGACCTGGACTGCAACAACGGCGATTCAAAGAAATGTCAGCTTCCTTACTCTAGGCCGCCAGACAGTCTCTTGTCAAACCTGTTACCGTTACAAAAACGATAATTTGCAATATGGCATAACTCAAGTAGTTTACCCGTGTTCTTCGCCCTTAGCGAATGACCACATTCTATTAGCTACGGAATGGCAACGACATTTTGACGAACAGAAATACTGGGAGAATGCACTGTTGTTATGCGCTTCTTAGCATCTCCATCGCTCATATATATATATATGTATGTATGTATGTATGTATATATATATATATATATATATATATATATATATATATAAGCTCCATTAGCAACGGTCATATATTACGTCTCGATACGATTAAACATAACATGACATTTTTGGCTCAATACGCGTACAGCTATGATTTCAAATGTAACGGTATTACAAAATCGTTATAGGACACAAGACTTGGTAACCAAAGCAGCTCTTGGCCACTAACGAACATAAATTTTTTTTTATATTGTCAGTATGTCGGGGGCCAAGTGGCTATCGCCGCTTGATTAACTTCAGAAACATAACAAACTGCGGCTATTCAAAACTGTCATAGTGGGTGCATATTATAAATAGTCGTATCACATACATGTGGCACAAGTCCTCCAAATGAGTTGTTATATCGTTAAACACGAGAACCATATGCTCTGATTTGATAACCCAATTTTCATTTGACATTCTGGAGCCTCAATTATGGCAAAAACTAGATCCAAAAAAACTAAACCATTGTGTCATCAAATTATTAAGGTGATCGCAAAAACTCCATACACATAGTACTTCAAACATCTGAAACCAAAGTTGAAATTAAAGAAAGTTTTAACTTCAAAAACATATGTATCCCTAAAATATAAAGCTGAAATTATGCTTCTCATATATTCTAACTACAGTTTCAAGCGTTTCCACTACTATCTGGGCAAATAAGATGCAAATGGAAGTCTTGTACTAGGGAATTGCACGCCTTACTGAAAGCAAAGCCCTAAACCGAATAGTTATACATATCTCTTTAAAGAAATTGAATTAGAAAATTAGGACGGAACTATTATTTCTATTGTGTGGATACTGGATACAACTTCAACACATACAAGCTGGGCAAATGATGTAAGAAGGCCTGAACTACCTGTAAACTAGAATGCAGGTTTTTCGAAATCTTAGATTTCAAGGCACCTATGCCTTAATTAAATTGAAAATTACTTCAGGTAACCTGTGCAGATTGCACAGATACATGGCGTTATTAAATTTTAAAATGTACTACTAAAATAAAGTTACGAGGTAGGCATTAAAGGTCTTTTGTCGTAGTATATGAAATAGAACTTTCCAAAAGTTTGCATAACTAAAAACTAATCGTTTTGGTCCACTTAATTAAAGATTATGTTCTAACCTTGTATCATAGTGTACAGTCGTGGTCCAAACCCTGTGTATAGCCATACACATATTTACCCTGGCGCTTCTCGATAGCGGCATCATCTTTGAAATGCCGTTCTCGCGTCCCCCGTCAATATGAAGCTTGAGTATTGTAGCACCAATTCGCCTTGCATATACAGCAGAAAAATATAAAGAAACAACGTTTGGCTTATCCACTTTAATCGTTGATAATGATGTAATAATATCGTATTTGCTTACTACGTGTATATAGACACGTAGATGAGGCAGTCTAGTTCGAAATGAAGCTTCGACAGACTCTGAAGCAATGCTTAATGCTTGACGCAAAGCTCCAAATATTTAATAAGATCTTATGGAAAGCCACATGAGCTAAGAACGTGGTCCCTGTTAACGAATAGTAGAGATGCGATAGGTGCACTGTTTTGAGGCTTCGGCATCAAGCTTTCTAAATTTATAAAGTCTGTCACCTTTGTTAAGTAAATCTCAATACTTCGAAAACCAATTTTTTAGCTAATCATTTATATTCTTGTGGAATAGATTGCTGCAATTATCGACTACTACTTTGGAAAAATGTTTTATTGAACCTCTTATAACCCTAAGTCAATGTTAAGTCATAATGGCTTAACGTGCTACGATACCCAATGCTTAGTCTGTGCTATTGGTGAAAAACTTAACATATGCTTTCTATGCTGCCATATTTTCATTGCGGTAGCTCATATTGTAAAAGCAGCATACAATATTAAGTAGTTCTAATTCGAGAGTGGTTGTTCCCTAGCGGTCGTTTTCTAGTGGCGTGTATAGGTTTGTGGTTAAAGTTGTGTGTAAATGAATGTTGTCGACTAAGTTAAGCCTACATGAAGAAAATTCTCTCCGGAGGATCCGATTTGGTTTGAAGGGTTATATTTAAGCAATCGGTTGTGTGAAGTTTAGTGCGACCCTAGCCAATAACGATCCACCTGTGGTGGAAAATTTTAAAAAATGTAGCAAAAGCATATAAGTACACAAGCAAAGAAGAAACTTGTGGAAAAATAGAATATTCGACATTTACGTGAACAAAATTCAATTTTGGAATAGCGAACGAAAAATCAAATTCTATATTTTATCAACAGATCTAATACATTATGTTGGCCTTGGTCCTGAGAGGGTTTTGCTATTTATGTGTAACTTGGCACGTTGTTATATAGAGAACGCAAACCATAAGACTTCTTCAAAGTAAATCAGTTACCAATGTAAGCGACTACATTTTACTTATCCAAATTCCATGTTTCAAACAATCTGATGAATATAGTCTGAAAGAGCGCATATTCATAAACCGGGTAACCAATTACAGTGAACCCAATGCTCATAACGACGTGAACTTTTTCAATGATATAGAGTTAATTTCATGGTGTATCGTCTTAAATGAAGAAAATCTGGCGAGCCCGAATGCACCTTGCATAGGAAGCGTTTTTAGAAACAAAATTCTCTAAGCAGTGTCACATTAGAGGAAGGTCATAGCTGCTAATATTTTGTATTGCAATGTATACACTAATATTGCGATCACTCTGTGACGAAACAAGAACGAATCAATGACGCCCGTTCGCGTCGACGAGGGTCGATGACGTATAGGCTCAAGGTTAGCCTTAGATGAAATACGACTTTGCTAAAAGGGTCCATGCGTAAAAGAATAGCGCCATAGCCGCAATGGCCTATCACTATTGAACTTAAACGCATATATAACATGTAATCGACGGTTATTATTTGCAAAAAAAATCAACGTCTAGCCGTTTCTGTGTGCTATAGTAAGTGCCTATTTTCGGAGGGATAACTTGTCTATGAAAGACTACTAACATAAATAAGTTTACCCCGTTATTTTCGTACAGGATTACAAATAAACATTCATGTGTAAAATTAGTCGTATGCATATAGGGACGCACCATGTTGCTAAAGAGCGAAAGTGAAAGTGATTAGCTAGCGAGCTTCTTAATTATCACCATCATCGTCACCTTATTTTCATTCATTCAAGCATGCATCATGGCTCGTTCTATCCAGAGCTGTAGCACAGGAAGTAGTTGCCATTGTCTCTGACATTTCGATGCATACATAGAGTTGTCGAAGAATCTTACTGAACTGCTTGTTATTATTATCGCCGTCACACCAAATTATATACAACTCACGCAAGACGGACATAATAATCATAATACATAGCAGCCACACATAGGCATGCGGAAACGGGCATACCTTTTTGAGATATAAGCAATCAATTAGTCATAAGTTTTGTCTTTTTTAATTCGTATGAATTTTAAAAACCAACTATCTTCCGTTTACACACTAACCTGTCCTTAAGCTTGACTATCCTTTAATCTGGTTCGCTACAGCATCGTTATCCCAATCTTATAAAATCGAAATGACTTAGTCCACCGTTGCTGCACGTACATCACTGCGTCCTTTCCCTACAACAACAGCGAGAGCAACGACGGCGATGATGACGATGGTAATGATATAACCGATAGCAACATTCCACCTATATGTGTACCAGGTAGAAAATTACGTCCCTGAACTCCGACCAATTATTGTAATTTCTTCAAGAAAAGTTTTACTCTCTGAAGATCACACTCACTGAGACAGGTCCACGGCTTTCCACACGGCAACAGTTACATGACACGGGCTGATTGTAAACTTGAAGCATTTGAACTATACGAATGTCCAAAGTTAATTCTCATAGACCCACTAGTACGAATTTAACACAGCCAGCGTAATGGACGAAACTATATTGAACATTATTGTAACGGTAAAGTAAATGATTAAGAGGAGCCTTTCTAACGAATCACGAGGCGTCGTGGTGTTGTCTCCTAGGGGGACGCCCGATCAGACAACTATCAGTTCGCTTACTCTCAAACAGCTTGAGCAGCAGCAGCAGCAGTAGTAGTAGCTGAGATAGAGCGACGCGAATCGGATTCAGCCAACTATCCGACGAAGCCCCCGATCTTCGCTTCGCGTCTCGTCCGCTTCGTCGACCGCTGCTATCAAGCAACCAGGCAGCCGACCATCATTCACCGACCACAACACATAGGAGGCGGCAGCGGCAGCAACAGCAGATCCGTCCTGTAGCCGGCCAACTTCGACCGGATGCCACCAGAGGGCGTCCGCGCCATTGGTGGGAGAAGATCAAAACCGATGGCGCTGACTGGTGCTGATCGGAGAAAGCCCGCGCGTAGAGAATGAGAAGGACATTCTTCTGAAGTCAACTGGAATTTTCAAGAATAATATATGTGATTAGGTTCAACTTGCAGATCTCATAACTAGAGATACGATTGTTTCGGTAAAAAAGAATTGTTCAAGAATGTGAGTTGGCTGAATAGCCTATTGAACCGGCTTCAAAGAGACACCATTGAGCAAGTGGCACGTATGCTTAACAGTACATACAATACTTCACCTTGCCCTGTTTGATTGATTAACAGATAAATCGCTACTGCAGAGTAAGAAAGTGTGAACTTTTTTACAACTACAAATAATCGTACTTGTTTCAGTTTGAATTTCGTGAGGGAATTGTTTTTGTTTTCGTGAGAGAATGGTAATATTAACGAATATACTACGATGCAGAAATTAAATAGAAATTAAAAATAAAATTAATTTTACAGGTGGCCGCGTTAGGTACATCAAGAACAAACAAATACACTCCATACGTCAGGGGTTTCCTGATATGGTACGGTTTGTACTGTCGCACAGCCTCCAGTGTACGGGTACAGTTTTGACAAAAAAAAGGTATCACTTTAATCCAACAATAATAACAAAATCAATTCGTAAGTTCCGCCTCATCCCCTTTTAAATGACTAAGTGGAAAGTGTCGACGGGGCCGAATGCCTGTCGTCACACTATAGGCGCGGGTTTGCACATGCTCGATCATAAACCTGACTTTTTTGAACATATCGAGTATAGAATAGAGTTCTATGCTAAACAAAGCCTATATATGAAAAAATATATGTCGATAATGTCGACATCATCGACATATAAGTTTTGATAGTTTCTTCATACACTTTCTGCTCTCTGATAAAATAGCCAATATAGACAAATAGCCTGTGATATGTCAAAGATCAACATTGACAACACGCAGCCTTAGATATCTTACGTGTAAAATAATAAATAGTATAAAGTGTTTTTAACAAATACGTTTTGATGTTTAATAAACATATTAGGAATTTTTCTGTGCTTCATAAATACAATGCATCGAAAGCCTGCTATATAGATAGAGATGAACAAATAAAAGGTGCTTTCATTCAGCCCGACTTACCGTGTATTAGATTTCGTATAAGTATAGGATTGTTCCAAAAATTCAAAAAAAAAATTAAAAAAGTCAGCTGTAACTAATCGAGTTTTTACTTAGCCCATCTGATGTGCATCGCATGTCCTACAGAAACGCGCTTCATATAATTTTTGATATAAATCTTTAAAAATCAGATATCTATGACATGAGGCCTAAAGATATATACAACAGATATTTAAAAAAAATCGATTCCAGTGACCTTTATTCAAGTTTTTACATTTTTTGGCACGTCTCTGGCTATAGCCAGCGTTCATTCTAGAGAAGGCGATGAAGACCGTTTTCTTGCCAGCCATGTCTGCATAAATCGTCTCTAGAGTCCAAGTAGTACAGTGAAAATCGGTGGGGCCAGCCCACAAGAACTGTTCGTGGATGTCTACTCACAGCAGGTTGTCCTAAAGACCTCATTTCTGTTGGCCGGTAGCGGTTTTGACTGGAAGATTCGCAGCGTTCGTTGGTAACGCAACAGCTGCTGTACGGAATTGCCAACCTGTTCCGCGGTGAAAATGAAAAACAAGCAGGGCAATCCGTCAATAAATGATACAGGGTTCTAAAGAAAACACGACGAAAAAAATTTAGATAAGTCTTCGTTTAGACCGCTAGTGCAATACAGGAAATAAGGTACGGTGTGAAAGGATACATATCTAACCTCCGGTAAATAAAAATACAAAAAACATATGTACTTGATTTTCCGTTAAAACCCAAATACGGGAAGGAGGATATGTCGATGATGTCTCGACACCATTATTGGCTGGCTTTAAAAACAGACAGATCTGATTGCAAATAAGATGTATATAATAAATGGCCAGCATCGTGCCCGTTCCTTACAGATTCATTCAAGTTTCTATACAATACAGAAAAAATTATCAAGCATCATTAGTACAGTTGGGAGAAAGATACCTGCGCCCATTTGCTTCAAGTAATGGTAAAAGGACTCATTTTTTATGCAAACGTCGTCTGCACGTAAGGAGATTATGGATCTTCATCACGCTTTTCGTAAGTGTGCGTGCCAATCTTTCCTCAGTTTTCCAATACTGATATCCACCCTAAAAAGCACAGCTCGTAGCTATGCTTTTCAAAGTGAAAGTTCTTTTGTTAATTGCTAAGCATAGGCTTCAACTGCGGCAGTTCCATGAGTTACTCCTAAGCCACTTTTGCGAGTTACTATCAGTTCTAGTCACGTATTCTTGTCCAAGTCTCTTACAGTTGACGTGGAAGTTGGTTCGTGAAGGCCATGACTACACAATTTATTTTCGATACATTTATATTTATACTTAACACGAAATTCGTTTATGCAATAACGTAGTGAAGCTTGGAGGCGTTAGAGTGCGTAAGCATACATTCACTGCCTAACTATATCCTTGTGGTTACACATGCCGATTGGTCATTCCGGGGTCCGCCGCTTAATCGAAGCCGGTGTCTCTATTGCCAACTGTATGGTAACCAGCCATAATCACTTTAAATGCTTTAACACTTTAAAAAAAAAGTCGTACTTTAAATGTTTATTTAAAGCCTGAAACCGTGAAACTCATCGTTGTATTTACCTCCAAACACCTGCAAACGTTAAATATTAAAAGGGGCAGAGTGAAGACATACAAATTCACCAGCAGCACACTTCACCAAAGATTATTTCAGGCACTGAATTTCCACATCGTTGAAGGTTGTTAAATATCGTCAACTTTCTTAAACTACGACTATGCGCTTTAAAGGCGTAAACGCTCCTGTAGGCATTTTCTCAAATTGCCGTAGAAATTTAAAAGGCAATTACGGCTTATTGTGTATACCTTTCAGTCTGTAGAGCTCTAGGTACGTATTCGATATTAAATACCACTAATACACTAGGCCAGGTTGTAGTCATTCGAAGCCGGAATCATTTTTCGATTCATTCATAGCTTCACTTATTTTTATTATTGATAAATGTAAATGACCAAAACGACTTCCCTGATCACGTAAAAATAGAAATCCAAGTCTTATATAATGGAAGAACAATTAAGGTTAAACCATCGGTGAAACATTTATTTACCTGTTGAATGTAATATGGCGATCGCCGTAAAAGGTGAGGCAAAATTATGCATAGGGTTCGTTCCAGTCAGATCTTACTTCAGAAGGGCTTGGAATTCTGTTCCGTAATTTTTAAGTTGGAAACAAAGGAGGCTCACGTAGGCTACCAATGAGACACTCTCATATAGTAGATCTCAAAACGCACAGTTTAAGAGTATTTCATTTTTTTAATAAAGCAAACTAAGCTCAACGGTTAGCAATTGCACGGACAAGCTGTGACAATCGAGACAAAAGTAATAATGGAACCTGCCATTGGAAATGTACCAACATCATACGTTTGAAGATATCGGAAGCATTATCGGTGTTAATCATTCTGCATCTACCTCCGTGTTAAAGAACGTTCTGTAAGTCTGAGGCTGTTTCATGGTTCTATGTACCTTTACTTTACAAAATAGCAGCGTCCTTCTTTTGTCTATACTGGCTTCTTCTGTTTCATTTCTAAAAAGTAACGAAGGACGCTTGGTCCTATGTGTGGTTGTATAGCGAACCCTTCATAGAAACATTGTGTGCTGTTTTATCCAGGCACCTACAAGTATTAAGTCTCATCGTAAGATAATTGTGGTAGTTTGGTCAAGTACTGTTAAACCTGTTTTACCTGGTCCTGCGTAACGGACCTATTGGATCCCTTCCTGCTGAAATAATTCAGTAGAGAACCAATGGTCTCCATAAATAGTGGAAATTGAAACGTGGGCTCTCTCGTATATCGAAATTTCGAGCTGACATTATGGAAATGTTGGTAAACATGATCGAAACTATAGTACACAATACGCCTTTCCATAAATGTTGAAAGTTGCCCTTTGTTTATATAGCCTCACCGCACACTCTGTATTATTTCATAACCCTCAGAGAAATAATAGACCAGCTCGTAATGCGAATTATATACATCTATCTGTTTTGATTGGAGCAAGGTTTCATTTCTTTTTCTTTTTTAGATAATATAACAGTTCTAGAAATAGTTTGCTACTTTTGTTTAACATGGGTTTGGTAAATCAGTAGTTAATGGCAGTGACAATTTTGCAAAGCTCAACAATAGTATGTCACACCATACTGGCACGCTCTAAAACCGAAATTGAATTACGTATGTATATATATATGGAAGGAGTCTGATAAATGCCGTGTAGCATCAATGACTAATGAAGCTGCTGTTCAGATTGCCCCGGAAAAATCTGCTGATACAAACAGTGCGATTTTCCCGGATATTTTAGACGGAGAGCTCAAGTCCGTGATACAGTCAGGGTAACGGGATTGGCATTACAGATATCCTTGCATCGTAAAGCCTAGCGAAAAGGCCCATAGTATAGTTTTCCATAATTATTTCCAAAGTGGTGAATTGTATGCGAATACGTTGTGTATGTTTATACGAGCTCTACGATGGTATCAAAACGCACAAATGTACGTACAGAAAAAGTTAATGAAGTCCCCGTACGTTGATGGAAGTAGTGAAGGTGTTAATAACAGGTGCACTCCATTAGGCTCCAGGCGTATTGCCCGCTTCTATATCTGGAACACCGAATAACCTTTTGCACCTATTGCAACACCACCCTCTACGTTTTGAGTTTTACGTTTGCTATCATCGTTAGGCATTCCATCAGGTGGTTGGCTTTTACCACGAAACAGTCAGTCTATGCTCGGGTTCGAACTCAGACCACAATGTACCCTTACGATTAGCTGGGAAATACGTTACCCAATAAACTATCATGGGGAGTTGAAAAACTACCCTAGAAAGTAAAAGGCCTTCATAAATTCACGAATAATCAGTATTAAGTTGACGGTACCAATTTTTTGCTAAAGTTTGTATTTTTTTTCAGCAGAAACCTATCTTTATTTATAATTAATAAATAGTTCTCAAAAAGGTGTTTAGAAAAACAAAATAAATCTTTTAAAGGGTGATCGAACTCCACTGTCGAGCCCTTGAGTTGCCTGCAGATAAAGTCTCTTAAAAGAAATCATGTGTATCAAATTAAAAAGTGAAAGGGAACGGTAAAAACTGTATATTTATACAAAATGTAGTAACCATAAAAGCTCATGCCATCGCGACAGACAAAAAGGAGGCTCAAGTTGCCTTTTTGCGTGTGAGCGTCACTATAATTGTATAACTTCGTGTTTAAAAATGCCTGACTTGAGATAAGACAGTGTGCTGTACTACCGTAATTGTCGTTTTTGCGACATACATACCCGAATTCTATCTGGAAGCGTGAAAAAGTACGCGAAAACCGAAAAGGCATCCTTTAATTACGCCATTGGAGAGATAGACAGCGGGTGATGTTAATTACCGGAGACGGCCCGTTTCGAGGATAGACCTCATTAATGTATTAAAGATATCACTAAAGACTGCTCTGAGGGCGAGTACTGATGTGAAGACTGTTATGGTTATCTTACTAATACAAAAACCATGAGATGAAGATGAATGTGATGACATCGAGTGTTTGCTTGCTATTGGAATGGAAGAGATGCCAACTGGTACATGAATATACGCACACCCACGCACATGGATACAATATGGTGTTCTATTCTATTATGAAATTCACTTCGCTATGTAGTCGTACATGCTTAGGGAGTTTGTAGTGTAACGTTTGATAGCGGCAAGCTAATGATGACGGTGCTTTCGTATCAATTCTTGTATGTGCTCGTGACTTTGTACTCTCATTAATTATTAAATATCGACGCATCGCCAATCAAATGTACCTACTGATAATGATTCATATTCAGTAATAGCACTTAGTCACCTTTGTCAAAACGGCACACCATAAGATCGATCGTTATACATATACAATCTTATAACGGTCAAATCATTAAGAAGAATGATCTCGAATTTGTATGCTCTAACGAGAAAATTGATAAATGCAAATACTTGAGGCTATTTTTTTTATTTAATCTTTGAATGAATAGTACATGAAAACGTTGTGAAAAAAAAATTCACATCACTCTTCGTAAGATAATTTAAGCCAATTTAATAATTTCGTCTACAGTAGTCATCAGGACTTTGCTGATTTAGATGTTGAATTTGCAGAAAAGACCTGCACTTCAATTAAACACGATGACCAACCAGTCAACGTTGCTGATCGTAAAATCATCAAGAGATTTTTCCCAAGCGCAATTGCGTTACGTTCCAGTGTTGTTTTAAACGCATTCCCCGGTTTAGTAATGAATTTAATCATCACACATCAGCACAATATCAGCACAAATGAGATAAAGCAGTACCCAAAATAGACTGGATTAGGTCCAGGTATAAAGAATACATTGTGGGTGCACAATTTGTAATCGCAGCGACTATAGAATCAGGACTAAGATTCAGCATTTCATAAAGTCACAAAGTAAGGGCTAGTACAAAGAATAGGAAACTGAGAAAAGGTTTTACCTAACCTAAAGAGTGAGTTACGGTGCAGCACTCATCGAAAGAAATTACCTAAACTTTCTACAACAGAATTTGACTAGGCGATATCTAATCAACATATTTTATCATATCACATAACCTTTTCTTGTGTTCATGATGAAAAGAGACGAAAGCAAAGTGAGAACTTGAAGAAATAGAAAAGCGATTCCACAAAGCTGACCATGACACTATATATATATATATATATATATATATATATATATATAGTGTTCAAGATAATCTGTCGCTTGGTTGAATTTCTAAGGAGAGTTTTGTAAAAAAAGCTCATTCGTAGGTGACATATTTATCGACAACGCTATGTGTTCCGTGTGAAAACCTCTTTATAGGCCAAATTCGTCCTGCTGTATGCGGTTTCATCATCAAATTGAACATCAGAACAAACACTGATCACAATGATGGCACAAGAGGTTTGTTTATTAATATGGTGTTGATTCTCATAGAAATACCTATCGTAAACGCTCCGCTAACATATTTTGGTTAATCTTATGTGCCCGTTAATCTACATATATTTATACACCTAACTATAATATCCGGGTAATGAACAGGCCCTTAAACATACTGTGACCTTCTGCTTTGTTTATTTCTCAAGACGTTTTTGACGTGGTTTAGCATACTCAGGCTACGTTGGATCGGTGTTCAGTGTTCAAGTTGGTTGTCTGAAAGTTCGAGATTAACGTATTGATTATGCGGGAGGTGTCTCTGTAGAAACAGAAAATTAAACACTATTATCGAGATAAATTCCGAATGTGGCATGCTCTCCGAATTAGGCAGTTACTTTATTTTCATGGCGCTGATACACTGTAGCCATTACTCCGGTGCAATGAAACGGTCAGTTAAAATTTAATCTCCGGACATAGGCTACGTGCTAAATTTTTATTATGCTTGTGTGTCTTTGAATGCTTTGGTGGTTTCTATTGACAAAAGAATCAGGCCATCAGCACACCTATTCGACGACGATCGTCGATGGAACCTCCAAGGCTGTGAAAGCTAGAGTAGCTCAGGTCGAGATTAAGAAGATCCAAATGGAATGCAGGTACGCGTCGTTTTTTGTGCGTTTCGCCCTGTTAATGGCGGCAGGAAGACAAAATATGGAATATTTATTATAGCGCTATATAAGAAACACATTTACTTAGCTCAGTTCCTCTTCATTCACTTCACGCAATGTATAAGGAGTATACGCATAATAATTACATATGTTACTTCTTTCCCACCAAATTTTGTATATATAACGCTATCCAAACAAAGACAAATTGTCTCTTCGCTTTTTCTGTCTTGTTGTCCGTATTTATTAGGTGTTAAGGTAGGTCAATGGGTAGGTCGGATATCGTGAATTGTAACGAAGTGAAAGCCGTCAATCTTCGTTAGAAATGCGTGGAGCTGTTGACACCAATCTTTATACAGCTTTAGAGTCAGGTACTGGAATTGTATGTATAGCAAGCACTTTATATTAAGTATGTGCATATAAATGATGAACAGAAGCCGTCGCCGCTTTCCTGCGCAGGTTCCGGTAGTCGCTATCCTGGGTGGCCCGAGAAAAATGCAATGCAAGCCTTCAGTTGCAAAGTTCAAGCACATCTCTTCAGGCGACCTATTGAGAGGAGCGAACAGGCGTACCATTGCAGAATAAAGACCTGATAAGTATACCTATTTTTAGGTGCTTAACCTTTTTCTTGACGAAGATCTACCGTCAACTTGAGAAATAAAGTTTTTATAACAATGGATGTCTTCGGTAGTACGTCCGTGGTAATGGAAGACATTAAAGATTATCACATTAAAACATAGGTTAACAGCGTACTAATTTCGGTTAGATTAACTTTTATATATTACGGTCCTAATTGTGGCGGCCATCAGAATCCCCGAATCATCATAAAATCTGGATACTTTATAACAAAATTTTACACTATAGACTAATGCGGAACATGTGTGAAAATATTCTATATAGTTTTAATACATTTAGTTTCCCATACCGCCTGAAAAATTGTGCAGTATAATTTTTGCCGTGCATAATTGTTTCTGAAATCGCGTTCGTCACAGTTAGGGTCGTGCCGTAATTGTAACAATTACAGGTTTGATACAGGTTTATATTACTAAATTATTATACACAAAACAAAAACTCCGAATCGAATTGGTTTTATATGTTCATTAAGTTCTAAAATTTTATATAGACATACAACTATATGAAGTGAGAAGCGGTTGGAATTCCCTCAACGTCTTTTAATTGCCGTCCCGTCGAGTAGTAGACGCCATTCAAGGCTATCAGATTTATCGTTTAATAATTTCAGAGCATAAGTGCATCCATGAGAGCGCCTATGCGTCTCTTTATATATATACATATATATATATATATATATGTATGTGTGTATCACAATACGTTCACTATATTTCAAAGTGAAAAATTGCTTTATTTATTGAATAAGGTTAAACAATTACACAAAAGAAACCTTTACCTTTAAGAAACTTATCCGGAACCCAATTTTAAGTGAGTTCAGGTGATAAAAATAGACGAAAGACAAATGTTTCGTTTTTCTTTTATTAACGGCATGTTTTATTAATGTACAAGAACAAGCATCAATATCGCTAACATTTCTGCTTTAAAAACAGCGCTTCATCCATATACGGTATGCAATCCGAATTAATACTCACATAATATGCTTATTTATCTAGTCAGTAGCCTATATTAACGCACAACAACGGGCTTGATGTTTCGCTACCCGTGAGTTTCCAACAGAAAGAAACATTTTTTGACAGCCTTTGGGAAACTAAAGTGCGACAGCGTGTGCTAAAGACAAACGCGTTGATTGAAAACCTGGCAAAAAACGCGACGCGGCTGAACTTCAGAATAACAAAAATATGGACTTCCCTCTCACGTAAGTTTTTAAAACGAATACAATATTAAAAGCTACAGAAGATTAGTATTAGCTCAGAAGTTAGGCGCCATCGAGTATTTACGTCCGTATTTAATTGGTACACACCCGAGTATTTAAGAATTCTTTGCCACACTTCAACAGTCTTGATTCGCGGTGGTTCAACCTCCTATAAGAAATAAATAATCTGATCCCATATGGTAGTGGATAGCTATTATATTACTATACCGACACAAATATAGTCTGGGCAACGAAAATGGCAGCGGTATTTTGTTAGACCTTAGGAACCGTTTGCAGGTTCAGAGGCTTGTAAACGGTTTTATATTACATTTCTTCTTGCACCTTATCTAATTATAAATTTATAAATTTTTTTTTAAAAAAAAAATTATAAATTTTCGAATGATCAACCACCTTATGAACGTACCCAACATTGTCAGACACTATTTCTAAATTCTGGTGAGATTCAGATTAACATCGACCAAAAATATCATTCTCATCGAAAGAAGTTGGCTTAAAACCAAACAAATGATTCTTTTGGTTGTCGGTTTTCTAAGAAATAGTAATAATTAGCCCTATCAAAAAAAAAAATTAGTCATGTATTTACGTCAAAATGATCTGGTATGCATTGTAGCGCAACATGGACATGTTCATCTGCGGATCACTCATGTTGCGCGAAACTAAAAAGTTTATTTTGACTATTAATTTTTTGAACGTATTTTTTTATACCCTGATTACTTGCTCTTTAGTGCTGTTATTTTTATCATAACTGCGCATGTCTTATGCAATAATTGTCGTTCTTATTTCTATTTTCCAATTTTGTATCAGGGCCCATCGATTGTCTTCTACTTGGTTGTAACAACCATAATACACTGCCACAAATTAGTAATTTCACAGAACCTGGTATCTTCGACGAATAACATCTTTTACTACTAGAGCCCGTCAAAGGCAATTCGTTCATTCTACACACAAAGCCAAAAGCAAAAATTGTTCGAAGCTAGAAGCCAGATGGATAAACCTGGCAACTATTTCTTTAAACCTAATTGTATTATTATAAAAATTCATAAACACAGTATATAATTACAATTACGATACTTATTAAGAAAATTATACTTTTTGTATTATTATATATATAGGAAAGAAATGTTTCCAGGTGTACAAAGGATTGTTTGACCAAGTGATTGCTTCACGTCATGCTGATTTTTTTTCTTTACTTATCCTTTATTTTCCTTCGTTGAACGCATCCATATGAGCAGCCACTTTTAGAGCTAATCGCTTTGTTCTATGCAAATATAGTTATTTTTTTTGTGTTAAATGGGAAAAATTATATTCTAAAGTTGTTACGCTTCGTTCTTCCCACCCGTAGCCAATGGTGGTGGCGGCGTTGCTACTATGGAGCTTTCTGTACTCGACGCGCCAATGGTCGCATCAACTCGTTGTAATCGGACAAAATACCTTTCGATTTCGACCAGACTCTTTCCTTTTGTTTCGGGAAGTTCCACCAAAAAGATGGTCGCTAATACCAGCGTTATGGTAGCAAACACGGCATATGTGCCAGCTGCACTTAAAACTGTTTGGATTTTGCTCCATTGATTGGTCACCAGGAAGGCGCAAGTGTAGTTTACACTAGTTGCCAGTATGCTTCCGTAAGAACGGCATCTGGAAAAAGCAAGTTGTGTTAGCAAAGGTCAGGTGGAGGCTGAATACAAGATAGGTTGTCTCCTGAGTTCACTAGATATGGTATCTTCATATAATTAAACTGAACTCTAATCGAAGGAAGACACTCACCGTTGGGGAAGAAGTTCACCCATCATAACCCAGGCGACAGGTCCCAGTCCAACTGCAAATGCTATTGCGTAAATCGACATAGCTACGAGAGGAATCCAACCCCATTGACCCGACGGCGACTAAAAAGGAAAACAAACTCCGGTTAAGTTTACAACAAAACTAACATGGGTAAGCTCCTACTTTATCACTGTGGGGACACAGAGAATGATTGCAGTGAAACAAATCGTGAAAATGAAAGTTTTCAAGATTTCTACTAAAAATGGACATGCTTCACCCACTGGACTCAGGAATACGCACCTTAAGCTCAATAAAGTAGACTACCATGGTATAAAGGGAAATGGAGACAAGAAACGATGAACCCAATAATAGATACCGACGGCCGTAGCTGTCTATCAGACTCATGCTTATTACAGCGCCAATTACCTAAAACGGAAAAAACACGTTTTCAAACAAAAAAAAAAACTTAACTAGACCTCCAAATGCGTCATATAACAATGCCATTTTATTTTCTGCCATTTTGTTTATTAGGACGGCGAGTTTTTTTTCTCGGCTTGAACTGGCTAGCTCGTGTCAGCTGTAGAGGGCATTGAAAATTACTGATTGAGGTCCTCACCCCCAGAGCTCCATAGATGAAAAAATAAAACTACTACGTTACTGAAGTGGCAATGGTCTCAGTAGAAATATGAAATTTGTGTTATTTAGAAAGTGCATGTAGTTAAAGCCTCACTTTCTAAGCTGTAGTACTTAGAGATGTAACACTACTGTGCTCAGACGATCCTGGCTTGACTAACTTATTCAAAAAATGGTACTAGACTATTACTAATTATTTCTGAGTGGCTTCCACAATTTTTCTTCAACAACAGTTTCAGTTCATCAAACACAGGGTATCCAACGAGAAGGTCTAGATCTCCAAGTCTGTACGTTGGGAACTGCCAAGTAGAACCCTTGTCAGGTCGGAAACCGTGAAGAAATAACACAATTTACGAAAAACAGTTTTTAAATATACATAGTTGCGTTACTCTTTGCTCACTTTAAGTTTTTTTTTTGACTAAGTAAAGATTTTATTTCTTAAAGTCTAGTGACTGTTCCAATTTTTAATTACATGTCAATGTCATGATATCCAGACTTCCTTTGCTGCGTCTACGACCGATACTCGATTCTGACTATGAATCTATTGTTAGGACTTCGCGTGCTTCTATGGGTGAACATCCATTGCAGTTTGAAATGAAACTATATGGAACTCTAATTGGTATATGCAGAGAGAAAAGAGCTATGGATATTAAATTTCGTGTACTTCTGCAGCACTAATTCTCTGGCTCAAAGGTTTCCGGTAACAACTCACTTTAAATCATGATAGCGATGTAATTCCGGTTGTAACACTTAAAAAGTGAGCGTCGAAGTAGGTTTACTAAGCCCCGCCTCAAGATTCTCCCACCCTTTTGTTGAATTATTGTTATACCCTTTCATTCACTTTATTTATTAAATACGGTGCTTGCATCTTTAAAATCATTAAAAGACTTCCCCAGTGTCTGTGGAATATTTGAGTTTAGGAATGCTCCCCTTGCCTTTTGCTACTTGCTGTTAACCATAAAGATGTCGACTTTTATCGTGTGCAGCTTTACTTTCCCGAATGATATCTTCGAGGCTATCCGCAACCTAAATAGCTCTATTAAAAAATGATATCTAAATTAAAGAAATATCTGTTACGCAAATTGATACGTAGTAGCTACGACATAAATACTCATTACCATGCAGAATTACATTGGAACAAAACATACTCGTGAATGCGAGGAGTATTTCGGCAAGTTTTGTAGATTGTTTTATACCATATTAACAGCAACGTAATTCAAATGCGTTCTGCATGTTTCGGCTTCGACTAGTATGTCAGCAAGCGTGCACTAGATAACACTGCATGTCACCATAGCAATTAAATTTACCTCTTCCTACTTGATGCGTTATTCGATCGAATCTGAATTCATTCGCAAACGATTTACACTACTGACCTGTTCTAATCCGAAGGCAACCATGCAGGTGTAAGCTGAAAGGGAGCTACCAGCCCGATGGAAGATATCCTCGGCGTAGAAGACAACTGCGTTCACAGCTAAAAAAGGGATACGCAATAGGTATTCGGTATGTCATCAGTTCATTTGGCTTAAAGAGGGCTGCGTATTTATGTTGATTTTTCTATAATAAAGATATAGAAGCTACTATTGTTGGACAAATAGGTTCAGGCTACACAAAGGATACACAATTCCGTAGATACACTTTGCAAGGTACCAAATATTAGGCTACTACAAGCGGATTAAACGGACTTTGAGATTTGTAACTTCTGAACCACGCGCGCTTAGCAGACGGAATTAGGTGATAAATACTTGCATCACGTGAAGATTATGAGTGATACCTGTTGAATTTACGTTAGGATAACTGAGTTCTAAAGGAAAAGATCTTTTAGTTTTGAAAATCAGCGCTCAGTAATCAAGTTTTCGTCCTTCGAAGGTTATAGCCCTGTAGAAATCCATAAAAGATTGGTGAAAATATTGGACAAAGAGGCTTTAAGCAGAAACCCAGTGCTTGGTTAATGTAAACCTTTCAATAACCAAAATCAGAGTTTGAAGACCAGCGAGGAGACAACCAAATATAGGGACCCGAAGGACAAGAACGCATTGCCGCAACCGAGGAGCGTTTTCATAAAACAAAAGTTCGAAGCCTAAGGATTCTGTCGTACAAAACTGGCGTTTTATATGCCACATGCTACAGAATTATGACCTAAATATTGAGCATACGGAAACTAAGCAAAAAAAGGAGTCTTTTTCATGGCTCAGTCTTTATTGCCAGCCGAAAAAGGACCAGGCGAGAGAATGGCGTCACTCTGGAGAGAAATCGACTTCCATAACAATCTCGGGTAAGTTCAGTGAGAGTGGTACTTGCAATGAACATGAGGTGCATCTACTACTATGAGATATCGTCCAAGAATTAAAAGAAATGAACGTAGCCCGCTATATCGGATTCTTTAAAAGATACATCGATCTTTGACACGGCAACCTAGTTGCTTGATGACAACGCCAGACCTCATCGCTATGCCTCAGTTACTTCCTGTATTAAGCAAAAGAATACCCAACGTTAAATTCAACCTGCTTATTCTCCTGATCTAGGTTCGTGTGAATACGGAGTTCTCCATGCCCTAAAAAGGGCAACTGCTGGGCAATTATATTTCACATTCGATTTACTTTGAGAAGCCGTAGAGAAATTACACGTAAGAATTAAATGTATGGCTATTTATAAGCTGGCAGAGCGCTGAGAAAAGTGTGTCAATATTACTTAACAACAAATATTAAAATCACTATTCTAACCCAACTATTTCAAGAGTGATTCAATTCTAAAGCCCGCCGGCTTCGCTTGTAACAGTTTAATATATTAAATGTAAATACACATCTAGATATGAGTACTCCAGCCACCTAAAAGCCAAATCTTTAGACTGGTAAGTGGCCACGGTCTGCTGCTCCATTTCAAAGCTACCATACTTTGTTACTATACATAAAAACTACTAGCAGGGCCCTACTGTAAGAAATTATGCGATTTTTTTGGTAGAATGCACTCGTGTTGTCATTTAGGAGTGAAAACAGTAAAGATTATAATATTTTCAAACCTACCGGATCCTTGTTGGGCGACCATTAAAAGCACAGATAGAAGAATGGGTTTAGTGACTGAGATTTTGCATATATGATCAACACTGTCAGCCATTATTGGTCCCTGGAAAATTAAAAAAATTTAGTAAAACATAGAACTAATGGCTATCTACAATATAGATGTGTCATTATAATCCATTAATACAAAAAGATGGCTTTTATCGTAATTCGCAAGACATCGTTTTTAAAATAACTACTTTTAGTCTATAGTTGCATGGTAGGAAGTGTGGAGTGATACCTGTCGTTCACTAAGTCCTTCTTGTCGCATAATTTCAGATGTAACTTGATCACAGTCGCCCCAAAGAAACAGAAGAGACTGAAACCAAATGATATAACAAGAACGTAATTGGTCATGAGACAATGTAACCCCCTACAAGCATTACAGCCTGTGAGTCGTAATAACATTGGTCCTACATTGAGTTGGACACTCCTACATTGCAGCATAGCAAAGTAAATCACATTGGTAAAAATTACTTGTTTTACCGTAATATTAATTTTTACTTTTTTGTCTTAAGCAGTGGATTGACTAGGTATGCTCATATGAATGGAAATTTTCAAGCTATAGCTCATTAAGTGCATAACCTAGACTACCACTATTCACTCTTGAAATACAACGCCCTCGCAATTTATTTTTAAAGAGTTCACTGGGGCACAGCCATCGAAGACTCAACAAAATGATGTAAAAGATAGATTAGTAACGTTTAGTTTGTCGAACTAATCGTGGTTCTGATAGCAATAGCTAAGTTTTTTTTTCGTTTCGAATTTTTATTAATAGGGCCCGTTTTTTAACTCTGAAGAGGAGAAACGATTATAATAAATAGCCTGAAGCATTCAGTACAGAATAAAACTAAAGGCTCAAAATAATGAAGCAATGATATACGAACAAGGGGGTTGAGGAACTGGTAATGAAAAGGTTCATTATTTTACTCTTCTTAATATTATTCTACCTTATGAATAGACGTACCTTAGTCGCTTTAGAATGCTGCTCTCTACTGAAGTACCACGCTGGACTCTCAACAGAAAACAGCAGCAAAATGACGGTTAAGCTGGCGAAGACCATTCCAAAGAGAGCAAGCCATTTCCAGGCACAGAAGTTGGCGACAATATACATAGCTAGAAGTCCGGTAGCAACAAACAGTTGGACGGCCGAAGTGAGAGAACCCCGGACTGCTGGAGGCGACACCTCCGATAAATAGATAGGACCAATCAGTGACAGAACACCTGGACAGATGTTCAATTATGGCGATAGTTAGGAAGCGCGGTGAGTAATAATCAAGCAAATTATCAATAACCTTACCCACATTACCGCTATATTTCAATACTAAAAACGTCAAAGTATGATATTCGTAAAAACCACAATAGCTTTAAGACAGACAAACATAACAAGTTATTTCAGACAGTCTAATATGCTGGACGTACTTATGAATATATGAAAGGAATTGTTTGACTGGAACAATTTAGATTAGATTTAACTACAAGTGAAAAATCATGGACAAATTTCGTGACAACAACTCTCGAAAATTAGCATTTTTGCCAATTTGTTGAAAGTAGTTTCGAATTTGTTTTTCTGTACCCATCGTTTAGTAACATAATTACTTATTGAAAGTTAACCGGTAAACACACTAATAAATGCGTGATGTAATAAATGGAAAAAAAAAACATTATGAATGTAAACGAACCACATACAAGGTTGCATGGAACGGTGATATCTCGAAGGCATTTCGCTTTTAAACTACCAGTTCCCATTTCTAACGAACAAAATTTTTGAAAGCGCTGTAAATTAGATAAAATAACTAACAGGCCACTTCTTTTCGCTGAACTAACTTGTAAATTGCACGGGGATGTTCTAAACTGTTGAAAAAAAATCTCCTTTATCTCATGTATTACGATTGACCTCATCTGATGTTTACTTTCGCTAAATAAATCAGGTTTAAATATTAAGGCAAGCAAACCGAAATTTTCCTATAGGAGTTTCGGGAAGAACTATGGTCAGTATGACATATTTTCGTTACTTGTAGCAAAATCTGGTACTCACCAGCCGACCTGATTTAAAGGAAAAGCCATTCACTCAAGCTATTTTGGCTGATAGACGAAAAATGTTGGATCCATCGGAATTCATCAATACATTTAGAATGGATAAAGACATCCAGACAGGTAACATACCTGTAGTGAATGTCTTTAGTAAAATTCTGAATTAAACACGTAGAACCAATTAGTGCAAATCATACTTTGGTTGAAGTAGCGAATTCATGTGCAAATTATTCTGGTTTTGAAATGCCCTGTTAAAAGTACACTGTTAATGTGCCTCAGACTCTACAAGAACTGACTTCAGATTCCACAGATTTTAGCCTTAAGAAATCAATAGCGACCTATATGTGATATGTTCCTTCTCAACTATGCAAAATACACTTTAGCCGTTTCATTTTAAAAGTCCTATGTTAGAGTCCCAATTATACATAATAGATTCCTTGGATTCTGTTCAATCTAATCTTTTAAATCAAAGATCTGTAGTTATTATCGACAAGTCAGATAAGGTATAGATGACTAACCTGTAGAGTATCCACAAATAGCCCTTCCGGTGAGCAACCATGTGATTGAAAATGCGCAAATAATCGTCTGCCAGCCGGCGATCATTCCTAGTGATGCCACGATTAGTGTCCACCGTCTACCCATGTAATCACTGAGCACACCTGTAGAAATACATACTATACTTAGGCTTTCATAAAATAAGCAGAGTTTCCACTCGAAATGCCAAAATAAAACATATGTTATCAATTTAATATGTGCTTCTGGATCGTCTTTAATTATCAACTTGAAACACAATCTATCTACAAATAACTTAAGAATATATTTATATATGGCTTAAAATATCCTATTCCGAAATAAGAGAAAATGAAAATTTGAATAATTTGTAAAGGAAGCTCAAAACGCAGGCACTTATTTTAATATGATTTAACGTATATAACTTGTGTGTTTACACACGCGTACGCGTGCGTATACATTATTACTGGTAAAACTCCTGAGAAACATTGGATAGCGTAGTTTTTTATTTGTATAAATATTAATCGGTACCCGAATTAGACATGCTATAGCTGAAATACAGTTTTATGTGAAAAGATGTCAATAAAAAAATTCCTGTAAAACTAAAAAATACATATTTTTGGGTGAAGCTAATTTGAAGCTGCGCATTAAAAAGCTTACTTAGTAATATCCAGCTTATAGCCGAAAATTGAAGTACACTAGGTTTCGAGCTAAGCTGATTTCAAGGTATCAACAAACAAGAAACTTGACCTCGGTAGCCCTTGATAAGTTGGTCTGTTTCCTGCCATAATCATAGATTGCGAATGCCCAGTTGGATAGAACCTACCTCCAGTAAGAGCTCCAACCAGTCCACCAAACATGAGTATACTGGCTAACCATTGAAATTGCTGCTCTGATATAGGGAATTCGTCCATAGCAAGCATCGAACTTTTCGCAGGTGCTGAGTACCCATAGCAGGTGCCCATTGAGAACGAACTCAGCCATACAGCCGAAGCCGCAATGAGGTAATTATACGATTTCACGCCGTCCGAGCGGACCAGTAACGCGGTGTCGAACTCCATTGAATTGAATTCCTTTGCTATTGAAGTAGCGAAGTGGGAATACGTGGAGTAGTTGGCATATGTCAACTTTCTAGACGAATTTTTCGACGCTGATCGTGTAGTAAGGGACAAACCCTTTTGAATGCATGACAGAGTTATGTATTTTCTAGCAGAACGTAAATTAATCGTTTGGGGTTACCCCTAACTATGACCAAGCAAGAAAACGCTTATTTATATGTTACACGATAATACATATGCATAGGTACACTGAAATACGTGTTGTCCGTTCTTAGATTAGACACAATTCATTTTCTAGTGCAACCACTGAGTGCATTCGTCAAAAGGATTGTCGGTATTGTCATGCTTCACGCTTCTTTTTGCCGTCTTCGTCCGAAGTCAATGTGAATTATAATAGCCGAGCCTTTATCCGCTTTCTAGCCAGTGCCACTCGAGATAACAGATAACGGAACAATCATGATGCTAGCAGCAGCTTGCCTGAAATATATTAAATATAGACGTATTACCGATTATTTACGTGGTAATCGTATTATATTGCGGATTTGTTTGCATATTGTAATGATGTACTGATACTGGCACAAATGCGATATATTCATAGTACCTCTATAGCAATAGCAATGGAAATACTTATAACTTGATATATTATTGCTACGCGCCATAATACTTGGCCACGCGGCCCACATGAGTGTTCCAACACACGATCCATGACAGTCCGCGCTCTGGGCTATTTCTTCTTAAAGAATGCCAAACCTCCAGACCTGCGAGGACACTCGATTGAGAACTAACCAAGGTTTACTGTATCAAAGTTATCCAATCATCTACAACATCTTCGTACCGTCTCTGGAACACTGCAGTACCTTTTGTTTGCTCAAATCAAATCTCTTGATTCTGCTGAGACTTTCCCGCGTTGTCTTGCTTGTACGTATTCTCTGTGTTCAACCGATCGCTTCTCTAATTGCAGGTTGCACCGAATAGCGGCAATTACACGAGTAAGTATTCCCTAAGCTTTAAACTTTAGCAACCTTTACACCCAGCCACCGACCTCCCAGTCCGAGGCTATATGCCGGGACCGATGGGAAAGCACTTTAGTACGCAGTGTACAGTCTTCCAAATGCTTGCACGTCCACCCGTCTTCTCGGAATAACAGACCATGCTGGCGGCTTCAAACTGGGGTTGCGCAATATGTTGGCTATGTAGACTGTATAGTTTTTATTTGTAATCGCTCTTCAATCGAATAGAAATCGCTTCACATAGACTTTAGCCTGATAGACTAGTCTCGTCTTATTTTGTTCTATACAGAATTACTTTTTAATTTCAATTCATAACCTTACATTTTTATTTAAAGTTTTTAGCTTGCGCATAGTCGGCCTACTTTGCACTTCTGTCGGCAGTAACATTACACTCTTTACTTGTATAATATTTGATTTGGTTCCCGTTACTCCTATAGTAAACTACTTAGAGTGTTGCTGCTGCAAAGCTTTAACAAAAGCAATCAAGGGCATCCGGGCATATGAGTGTCCGTGTAACAAATAATAGTTCTACACCGCCAGAAAATGATAGATCTTGGAAGCGTAGACCGTTCACACTCAAAGAACTTACTTGCCTGAAATAAGCTCAATAAATGTCGAGGAATCCGAAGTTCAAATTGTGTAAGCTGAAGAAAGTAGTGATGCTGCTTCAATATTCATTTTGCTCTATAAGAACAAGAAGCAATCTACATTCTAACCCAAGTATCAAATTATTGCTAAGACCTCTGGTGCGAACAAACTGAAGCATCAGGGACAGCAAATATTGGTGACACATCCCATATGAGTTTCTGACTACCAGTCGCACCTAGTTAAGTGTCCTGCAGTTTCTTCATCCAATTTTACTTGAGAAATGTTTCTATTTCCTCGTATCATTGAAAATGTGAGTGATTCTACGCAGGCGGTCCACGTTTGTGTCGGCGATTCTCGCCAGCTAATACCCCAATCAATGAATAGTCGTATCCAGTAACCCCCCTTAATCACCCCCTGACACTACTTCCAAAGCGTATGTCACTAGTCGGAAATTCAGATAAATAGATTGATTCCGAACTAATACATATGATGAAATCCTGCTTAGTCACTACAACCGGACGCCCAAACGATACGGTCATTACTTGGTACTTACGATGAAATGCCAACTATTAAGCAGCAGCTACTGTGATTTCACCTCTTCTGCTTAGGCTAACTTCACAAAAAGGTTTAAAAATAGAACGCTAGTCCCGAGAACCGTGTTGTCTTATTTTTAAAAAAAAACTTCGCTGTTATTATTTAACTAGCTCTTGTGAATTTACGTCCTTCAATATGAATGTTTTTCGTACTGAACAGATTGCACTCGAAACTTTGCAGTTTCTTTCATTCTCAAAAATTTCTATGTTCGCGTGTAATTTTACTGGTTACCACGTTTGTCACATGACGCTGTTCAAGAAAACTGTGAAACAAAAAAGCTACGAAAAGGCCTCGCTTAGCGTAAAAGAGCAATATACAACATTCTCGTTCGAAAGAACTCAGTTGTCAATGAAAGTTGATTGATGAACTGCTTATATAAGAAATATATTCGACGTTTCTAGACCTTGGCGACTGTACGACAAACGTTATCGATTATATTATATTTGCGCATAAATAATGAATAAACCCTTTCATGAACTCTCTCATAATTCATTTAGCCTGAACGCAAATATTTTCCTCAAATTGTTATGTAAAATCCGAAATATTTGAAATTCAAATCATACTTTGAGCCAAATATATGCCACAAATGTAAGTGTCCATCTGTCAGCATGATCTCGCAACAGCCAGTGGTGCCAGACTGCCCAGTGTCTTTGATTGAAAATGTCGGGCACAGCGAACCGAAATTCCACATTAGCATTGTTATGCCTTTCCGGAGACGATGCGATTTACGATATTGTTCAGTGGTTCCCAGAAGGCAGAAAGAGAAGTAACAAAGCTATTTGCCCTTTAAAGACCTGAGGACGACGTTAAGTCTCGCCTATTCAACTTGTAGTCGCCGTGCGTATTTTTTTTTTTGCGTATCATGCTGCTACTTAAGAATGATTCACGAGCAATGGTCAGCTCCATTTCATTTTTATGTTAACCTATATATTAATGTTCTGAAGATAATTTAAAGTATCCGGTTGATCGACCAGATATGCACTAGCTTGCCATTGGGTGGTTTAATTTTTTCTTAGTTTCGAATAAGACTGGAAGCGTTGGGCTTACAAGTAGGCGCTTCATCCGCAACATCCTCCAATGGTATGAGGCAATTATTCTTTTCAGGTTTCTGGAGGAAACTTATACATTATTTATAACACCGTTACAAGCGAAATCGATAAAACTTTGCGATTGAATAACTTTTGAACTACGCATCACCAGCAGATAAAATTTAGCTGGTAAATGCTCCAGTACTCTAGAAACCTCTTAGACAAAACTAATTCGGTTTGCCTCGGGAGACACGAATTTAGAAAGAAACTATCTTTTAGCCTCCAAAATTAACATCTAGCGGTGAAAATTTTGGTCCTCGAAAGCCACAACGCGCATCGAAGGTGGGTAAAAATATTAGACAGGACGGCTCAAAGTGAAAATACAATACGTAAATGGCTCACGCGTTTCAAAAACGGAGATTGGAATTTTGTAGATCAGCACGGAGGAAATTAGATGCTGGGACCCAAAGGACAAGTACGTATTGCCGCAATGAAACAGGCTTTTCACTACAGCACAGTTTGGAGTTTTGCGGTTCCATCAGCCAAAACTGGCATTTCACATGTAACGTATTACGGAATTATGACCTGAATATAGAAAATGTGGGATTTAATTAAAAATAGGTTCTCCGTGCATTATCCTCAGACCAATTCCACGTATATTGCACGTGCAATTTGTAGACTTCCAGTCAACAAAGAACTCACCTGGAGCATACGGTCGTCATATACCAGCCATAGTTCAATCTTTAACCAGTTGGAGAGTAAAAGGGTTGGTGAAATCGAGTTCGGTGCCAATATTGAATAAATCCGGACGTAAGTGATGATAGTACTTGACATGTATAGCACAAATATCTGCTGCTATAAGGTAAAACAAGACAATGAATGTAGTCCACAAGCTGGAGTTCCTTAAAAGATTCATGGACCATTGGCTTAGGAGTCTGGGGCACGCGGTCTGATTACTTTATGGTGATGCCAAGCTGCATGGCCATTCCTAAATTACTTCCTGGATTGAGTAAAGTAATATCCAGCATCAGGTTCAACCCGCTTATTGTGCAGATCTAAGTCCGTGTGATCATGGGGCTTCCCATGCCCTAAGATGGATAAACATATCCTACTATCAGTTTACTTCGAAAAACCGTAAAGAAATGATATACGAAAGCGGATGTGTCATACTTCTGAGTCAAATAGCTTGTGTCATTCCTCTTATGCTATCATTGTGCTACCGTTGGTCCGCTCCGCCCTTGCAGTTGCCTTACTACATAAAAATTAATTTTAACTTTCAGAATATAACGTAGATGTGATGATGCTTGAGAAATTAAGTAAGTTTTGTAGCAGCATCGGTATTTTTTTAAATTCTCAACTCATTGGACCTGATTACAAAACACGAACTCGAAGAATTAAGTATTTTTACAACTCTTCTTTTTTGCATTTAATTTAGCCAAGTATTTTAAAACAGATAAAATTGAGCCCATCGAAGGATCCATTTATATAGTTCATCGTAGGAATAACCAAAAAATAGTTTCCTCTCTGTTTAAATTAAATGCTATGAGAACATTTTTAGCATTTTTAATAACAAAGGCCTTGTTATGTCTTCGGTTGTAATAAAAACGCAGTCAACATCTATCGTAAGATAAGCATAAGAATCTTAGAGTTATATTAAGTAGGAGTAGTATAGGTGGTGTTAACAACGAAAATTACTATGGCCGCTACAGACACCTAATAACTCTCTTTAAAGTTTATACGATAAGCAAAGTCGTAATAGTAAATAATAAGCCTATTTCCTTTGGAACATTGACGATCACCAGAACGAATTTAAACTTCAATAATTTCTTGACATATTCTTTCTATAGTATCAGGAGCATATAATCCCGTTACTTATAAACATTTCGTGTCTATAGTATTAGTAAATGTGACAATAGTTTGGAATGATTTTTAACCTACGTAAAAACTTTTTTACTGGCAGACTGTTTTATGCATGACATAAAGTATACTCATATAGATAATAGATAATCGCTGCAACTGAAAGACTAATCTCTAAATTCAGAATGATCCCATTCTTCATTAAAAATCTCAGCGATCAAGAACGTTATGAATTTTGTAAACCTCGTAATTTATATTAAGCTATACCCTTACTATTACACTACGGTACCTTATGATAGTTTCTAATATGAAAATTTATTACAAGTGTAGAAACTATAAACAATTTCTCTTTGATGCTGCAAAAGATTTTAGAATAATTGACAGCACGTTCTTAATAACTCAGACATTACTGCTGCGTGCAACACGTTATCTGCGCTTTCTGTCAAAATAATACATACATACTCGTGCAAGTTCACAAAACAACCACATGAGTTCTACAAGCCTTTTTTTCAATTGAAAAATAAGCTTGTTTTATGCTCCTATTTTTCTTTAAAGCAAGTACTTCCAATAGATAATAGAGAGTTGAATGAACAGTACGCTACTAAATATGATAGTGTGCCTTACTCGCAGGCCTTTACTCTGTAATCGGCCGTTATCTTTGTAATTGTACTTTAGTAGGCCTAATAAGACAACTCTATTAACTTTTACTAGTCAAAGTATGGTTTCTTGATAAGGCTCATCAAGGTCTTGGAGAAATGTGAAATAAAGGAAATGACTGAGTTCGGGAAGAAAAATATCAGCTCAATTCGGCAACAGAGCGAATTAACGATTCTTTCATTTCACACATAAATATAGATTTCCGCAAACACCGAATTGAATTTGACCAATGATATTAATTCACATACACAAACCTGTAGGGATTTGACGAATGCTTTCGCAGAAAATTAACAATTTAAGGTTTTGTATTGCTTTATTGTAAAGTTATTATTACTGTAAAGCTATTGTTATTATTATTACTATTGTTATTATTATTATTATTATTATTATTATTATTACTATTGTAAAGTTATTTGAAGTTTTTTTTGTATTGCTTTACTGTAAAGTTATCGACAGAAGACAGAGTCGGCAACCTGCAAGTTTCTAATTGAATAAATTTATTTATACGAGGTTTTGTTGTACTACTTGCACAGTCAAAACATGACGTAAATAAATGCAAACCTTTTCACACTAATTACACACAAAGTACACACTGAATACCTGTGATATGTTTGCTTGCAAATTCACATAGCACTCGTGTATATTAAAATTTCATAAGAAGTCCTGGCACCACTAGCATCGTTTATTGCACTATGCGCCTAACAGCCAGCACAGCTGCTAGCTTTCAGTAATATTTATATGCACTATAAACCGAGTTAGGTGTTTGTGTTCGACGCTAAACGTAGAGCGATGCCATCGCGCATTTGCTGGAAGCCAAAACAAACCTTGTCCTCCGGGTAGACAAAAAGGTGAACTGACTCGGTTATTAGTTGAATTCAATTGGTTCTTTTCGTCAGTGTCTGTGTGGATTCTTTAAGGATCATTTCTTTAAAATGAACCCGATCCTGCGTGCAGGCCTATACGGCCGTTGTTTGGCCATGCCGGAATCTCTGGCGTTGCAACAGGCTTTGAGGACCACATCGACACTCGGCCCTACGGAACCATTTTTCAATCGGCAAAAGGCGCTCAACCGACCTCTCAGTCCACATCTAAGTATTTATAAATGGCAGATCCCGATGGCGATGTCAATCACGCACCGAATTACCGGATTAGGTTTGGCTATGGGAGTTTACGGTTTTGCGTTCGGCGCCCTTACTATGAAGGGTAAGCATTTAGTACACTTCCTTAAAAATTAACGTGGGTAAAACCATTTAGTACTAATTATGTTTATTCAATAATAAAAGAGTCGGAAATATTTGAAAAGTTCTACAAATGCTATATATAATAGCGTTTTGTTCCTTTGGCATCGTCTGAGCATAACGTATTATATAAAATATATTATATACTACATTACAAATAACGAGCTATTTAAAAAAAAATAAACATAGCTTTTTTTTTTATAATAAGGTAGCTATGAATTTAATCTTAAAACACACGGTTAAAGAGAACGTTTTGTCTTATTTACCAGCCGTCTTATTTAACCGTTGCTGTTAACAGGCGGTGGAAAGCTATGTAAGTTGTCCACCGAGTGTTTTACATTATGAAAAGTTATAATTTATTATTATAATTATTATTATAATTATGAAGAGTTATTAGGCTTTCCAGAATAGAATTTTTCTTTAGGTACTACAGAAAAAAAAGTTATAGACAACCGGTCAAGCTTTTAGCCGGAGTCATCTTTTTTACAAACATAACCGCTATATTTTGGAGAAATTATGAAATTAAATATAAATTACAAGTAATTTATTTAAAAGTATACATATCTTATGTGGAAGGTGAGGAAACGTTTTGATGTAAGAAAACATCAGTCAGACTAAAACATCAGTCAATTGCTACTGACCCTATCCTGTAGACTGTAAAAAGGTAAACAAACCAAGCCCAAAAAGGAAGACTCAAAACCTTTCTTTTGTAATAGCGTGTGCGTATGACGGCTTGGGTTACCCTCGATTTAATTATCTAAGTTATGACCGGTGCATTGTCGTCTTTAATTGTGTTGTTTATCTATCTGTTGACGATAATTATTATTACAGGCCAATTCCCTGAATGCGTAGCTGCCATACAGGCGATGCATATCTCACCGGCCCTGATTATTCCTACTAAACTAGCTGCATCAGGCACCTTATTCTACCACTACCTTAATGGAATTCGACATCTCTGTTGGGATTTAGGCTTCGGCTTCAAGGTCAACGAAGTGTACACCTCTGGCAAGGTTGTTTGTGCTTTAGCGACGGTCGCAGCTTTTTACGCTACTTTCATGCTATAGACACAGAGAAAAATTTTAGACAGCAAATAATATAAAAGGAGCAAATTGATGTGGAGTGGAATACGGCCAGTTTGCATTCTGCCCTAGCGAGGGCAATTTGAAGTAGTCAAACAAATACATCTAAAATAAAACGAGATATCTTAAATAAGAGGGATCTTTAATTAATAACAATTAACTCGCAGAGTAAAATGTTGAAATCATGTCTTTACAAACGGTAATAAATACTTAAGAGGATTATAGTGAATTTTCCAAGACTATACGCTGGGTAGGAAAGTGGTGATAAAAAGCTAAAGATACAACTGGTGAAAGAGATGAAAAATATCTATAACATCGCGCGTATCTATAACATATAAGTTCGTTCACTCGATGTATTCTATTGTAAGGAAACTGCAAGGCTTCAATAAGCATAAAATACTGAATATCATAGTGGCTAAAATAAGCATGCTTACCTGACTGGATAGCTTTTTACTTACGTATAAATATGTAGAATAAGATAGACATAATTTTCGCAAGATTTCCGAAAAGATATAAATTTGAGTGAAAAAGTAATACCTGAATAATGTTAGACTTACTATTGTTCAGTTTTGTTCTAGTGTTGTATTTTTTATCTAAATTTTCTATTGAATTAAATAGTTTGTTCTTTTTAGCAAATATTAAATGGTACAATGTTGAAATAGTATGCGCCTGAAAATGTTTACTAGCATTATGATATTAACAACTCTGGTCTAATGGACAGGGAAGAATAGCTCCAAATATTGTTTTTGTTCTTAATATTGTCCTCAACATTACCCTACTATCTCGTATATTCGGCGCTATTCTATAGAAAAACTACACATATTTACGGTATGTAGTAACTAGACATAAAGCGGACTTTTATCAGGAACGTAAAGCAAAAGTTGAATTTTTTTTTGTGTTTATACAATATTATTTTTCGGTTCGAGCGCTGCAAACATTCTCACGAAAAATCGCCAACACGTGCGGCCTAAGCCACTTTGAACTGCGCACATTGTGCATATAGTTCAAACTGGGCCAAGTTAATGAATCGATCCAAGTTAGACTTCTTGATGGTAGCTAATCACGCCAAAGTCAAATTGTGGTTTATTAAGCAATTAAATTCACTCAAAAACTTTAGAATTTTATCTTTAAAATAACTCCGTTCTTTTCTCCTCTATCGACTACATATATTTACAAAAAAAATAATTTTGAAGAAAAAATCAGAATTTTAAATACCTAGGGAATCAATGGAGCCGTTAAGCCCACTATCACACAGCTAGCTGCCACAACAAAACATTGCCCGACTATACCCGGGTTCGAACCGATATTATAACAGCCCTAAACATCAGCACGAAAATGTTAGTCACTATGCTATCACATGAAGTACAGGGTAAACCTAGCGTGGTCCCACAGGCTCTATGAGTTGTGCAAGTAAACACAACGTACATAACCTGTTGCATATCCATTAAGTTTCGCCTTAAAGCTGCAAGAATGGAGAAATAATACTCACGTAAAGCTTGGTGCCAAATTTCTCGTGGTGATGAAAAAAATATTCCAACATTATTAGAATATTGCGCCTATAATTTAGCTCTGCAATGGAATTGTTAGCTGCCTTCAGCGTTCGTACCAGATAGATCGTGCCTCTCGTGTGTTTCAATTCTCTCGGAATAACATAACTGCCGAATATGAACTTAAATACTCTGTAAATGCATGATTTCAATTTCAGCATATTTTTTGTCGGCCGATACTACTAGTTCCTCAACATAGGGCAACCAACTGACAAATAGAGTATATATGGCTTTCACCTTCTGTGCTTACTACTAGCCGTTTTTCAAACTCATTACTTGGCATAAGAGGTGGCTTTGCACAAATCGTATTACAAGTTTCACGCGTATGCATGACAATAGGACGGGTTCAGAACATATTCTGGACATAATTCTACGCAATCATAACTTTGTCAAAGACGTTTATGTTCTACCTTCATGAATGTAGATCATAAGGCAATTAGTTTCAGTAACAGCAGGATACATGACCATAGACGCGGTAATTTTTATTTACGTCCCTTCGGTGATTAAAAAGGGGGATTATGAGTCATTAATAGCAAGTCTAGATAGAACGCATTAACACAAATTCAGTGCTTTTCCACTTTCCAACGACAGGTAACCAGAAGCTTTTGACATACAAATTTCTTCTTCACCCACGAGTAAAGATTCTTCTTTATATAAGTATAGATCGAAACTGCTCAATGGTATCTCGCCACAGTACCGACTAGGACTTCGCCTAATTAAGTTGATCTTCACCATCGGAATCTTTGTGTCAGAGCTAACGATAGGCTTTTTCGCATTAAAAGTCGACTATGTGGTCTAGGCAGGTATAAGAAATCTTCGCTTGCATACTTCATACGAATTTATCTGTGTATGTTTATCCTGATATCAAAGCCGTGAGGTACGCTCACGACGTAAACACTGATAATTAAAAAAGTTATTGAAAAATACAGTCAGTGCTAAATATACTAGATAGAGAGATAATAAGAATTTACCTAAAATTTTCAATTCACAAATGTTCGGGCATATATTTTAGACAAGAACAACTTTCTGGTAAAAGTATTGCACCCATAGCCTTAAATCGACAGCTACTACCTAAACACGTAATCTGGGAATCACACTGCTAACAAGTTTCTATTGCATTAACTGTGTTGTTGATCATAATATTGTGATGCGTTCCTTTAATAGGAAAAGCTGGATCATTTATAGCCAGTTGGCCCTACTTTTACAGGCAACCATTGCCTGCATGTGTGTCCTTAATATGAAACACAAGCCTAATTAAGGATAAACCCTCACACATGTGCGAACGACGCTTGTAAGGCATGTTGTTTTTAGATGTACAATTTATCGCGATGAAATAATTTATAATGATTTTTTCGAAATACTAGGCAAAAGCTATATGAACATGCCTAGTAGACTAGGGAACAACTCAGGTTAAAAAATATTTCGTAACAATTCCTGCAGTAACTATCTGCGTATTGAGTGCACAGCCAAAAGAAATACCGACTACAACCTCTGTAAATGACGTTTTCGCGTGGCATGCGCTTCGCCTAGTTCGCGGAAGCCCCTACGCTTTCCTTTCTCTTGTTTTTGTTTATGTACGAAATAAGAATATTGCATTGTGCATATTATTCTAGCTCAGAAAAACAATTTTCTATACTATCTATCATTTTCTATCATTTTGTTACCTGTTTTGACCCTTATCGACAATCGGGAGTAAAGTGATTCAGCAGTGATCTGATTTTTTATTACATTATTAAATTGTAACCGTTTGGCTCGGCCTCGAACTGCGCCCACTTTTTTGCAGCTTTTCTTGTGATATTCATAATAAACTTTGTGTTTTTACGTAAAATGTCGTGTGGCGTCGCGTTTAGACAGCAGCGTGCGTAGGTAGTAGGAGCTCGTTCAGAAGTAGCCATGGTACGTCTATATTTTAGGCCCCGCCGTTAACCGTTAGCTCTTGTTGTCATTAGAACGCATTACCCGTCGGCGCAGAGTTGATAGTGCTTCATGTTCTATTCTATAAAGCAATGTTACCATTGAAGCAATCGCTGGTAATCTGTGAGAATAATATCCTATTGGATCCGCAACAGGAATACCATCTATTTAGAATTGAAGGCTCACACATTGCACTAAGGGTCAATTTGACAGGTCTGTGCTTTTGTTGTTTAAGAAGAAAGCATCTTGATGATTTTTTCTAGATTATTATGCTAGCTCGTCAGGAGCTTTATCCATTATATAATTATTATTATTACGTTATGCTATACTTGGAAAATATATATAGAAGGAACATGTATATGTTCCTTACTTATATCCGTACTTATATATGGTCCTATTTCTGATATATTGTTTCGTGTCATTGTGACAAATGTAGCTCCGATTCAATTATAATCAGACACAGGAGATCAATGTACTTAAGGCTTCAAATAAACCTTAGATGGAACCTGCGGTTATTCATTTTCTACTGTTCATTTTGTGGGCTCCGTCTGCCCACTGTGTCTACCGCATTTCGTGTGGCCCACAAACTAAATACTGAAAATTCGATCGATCGTATTACATTCAACTTTCTATAGAGGTCATTTATATTATTGAGATGACATTTAATTGATTTAGCCACCAAATTATACAACTATAACACACATCGTATAGTAATTGTGCACCGTCGAGGCCAGGCCATTGTGATATAAACGGGGATACCCCATTGCCATCTACACATTGTGTATTCCTCTATAGAATACGGCTACTCGCGCTTTAACCTTTGGATAGCAACCTATGCAGCAGGATTAATCCCTTTCCAAGAAGGCAGAACATGGTCGTGCTGTTCGCCAGAAGAGAAGAAATCAAAATAAAAAAAAAAGCACATTTAATGTCTTCGGCACGAATTGCGAAAACCCCAGAAACTATGAGCATTCACAATGTATTCGTTTCAGTTGCAGGCATACATATATTCATAACAGGAATGTACAGAAAATAATATGCCTCCTTACTTTTTTATCGCATATTTTATTCCAGTCAGTTTTAAACGTAGTACTTAGATGCGCTATCTTTGCCGTATATTTCCATGTAACATCGTCTGCAAAGGTTGAACTTTACGACCCATTATATACTGCTGCTTTCGCGAGTTGTCTGCCTGTTTTTCTTTTGCCTTTATATTACTGAGCTTCTACTTCTATCCCTTATATTCGAGAAGCCACTCATTTACCCTGACTTAATGCATGATAATACACATACTAAATACGAGTGTATCAGTTATATGGCATTATTATTAGAAAGACTATTTAATGTTCATTTGAGGTACGTGTTTTTTTGGATTAACTAGTAACGTTGTGCATTAATTTTTTTTGTATTGGTATTGTTCAGAATATTTGTAGGCGTCGCTGGTCTTATCCACTACTCGTACTTTATTTTCAAGTGAAATAAATCAACGCTGTATTTATTCAATATATAACGCTGCCGAATAACGTCCCTAGTGAATAGGATTTAGTACAAAGTAGGCATTTTTCCATGAGATCAGTTGGTCACTTCTTTCCAGATTTCTTAATACCTCCAGACGCAAGGGGGCCTTTACCAGCCGCTTTGGCTGCCATTTCCTTCATTTTTTTTTGCTCTTCCTGCTGCCTGAAAAATAAAGACAACGTCGATTCTAAGTTAACTAAAGGAATAGTGATTGTAATAGTTTATCGTGATTAAGATTTCAAGAGCTCACTTGCCGACGTTTATTGTTGGCTGAACAAATTGTTTGGATGCCGCCTATTCCTCGGAATGCAAGCTTCTTTGTTTCCAAAAAGTTTTTCGCTTACAAATATTAATATCAAACCTATTTCAACTCCGCATGATTAACAAACTTAGTTCTACTCCTGATGATTTGTGTAATTACTCAGCGAGTATTAATAATCAGAACATTAAAAGTCGGCTTCAGGTCCGAACTTCTATACACTCTAAGAAGAACCATCATGCAGACAACTGTCTTTCATCATTTTCTATTCCTACCTTACATAATGATAAAATAATGTTCAATCAGTTTTGCTTTCGAAAAGCTACGCTAATTTGAAAAACCTATCATGATCTTGAATTTTAGGTCCAGGTAGTATATCCTTCTGTTCTCCAATAAACGAAGATGAAGCGACGTTGCTAGTTTGAAAAGGGACCACCACAGCACAACTGATTTTAAGGCATATATATTGTAGGACCATTTGGTGGAAAAGCTAAATTTATGCTCCAGAGGTATACCTGACCCCAACCGCGTCCGATGGTTCACAGTATATTGCCTCTATTAAGCGAGACAAACGTACTTGCACGGTAACGCTATCGACTGATAAATTAGAAAATGCAATCAACCATTAGTTTACAGCTGATCATATTCAAATAAATATATCATTAGGTCCCTTGGACGACAACAGTAGTATTAATTGCATCACCAGCAACCAATATCAAAATCAGCCTTGCCTGGAGCCCGCATTTACTTAGTAAATATCGATGACTAAATTGAAATTAAAGTATAGATTGCTATTTAAGAATAACTACTACTATCGTATTTTGGCCCGATAATTGGGGAGGGACCCAGGTTTAATTTGGCAACAAAGACAGCAAAGTTTTCGCAATACAGTTAAGCCATAACTGATCGAGACGCATAGATCACGATGCAATAGTTTCGTCCTGTTTCGTAGCATAGCATGCGATGTTTAATGAAGAATGTAACAGCATACGATTAATAATATGAGAACTATATGTTGGATACGGATGGATAAATTCTTTGCTATTAAAGCAACTCTTTCAGATGATTGGTTAAGCCCTTTTTGACATCGATTAAAACATCTAAGAGATACACAGGTGTATATACATTAGCCTCACCCGAAGGATCTTGAATCTGACTACACCGCGTTGCAGTTAACCCTACGGTTGTTTCACCAAGAATTCATATAACAGCGTACATACACATCGTATACATGTTACAGCCATAGTTTTTTGGAATAGACCACTTCGTAGGAAACCTTAAGTGGCGAAACATGGGCACAGGAGACGGACAACAAAATCTAGTGTAAAGCTACTCACTCAGTAAATAACCTAGATCGCAAACCAAGCGAAGAGACATCCCAGAACAAACCAGCAGGTTTATTCAAAAAACACAACATCCATATAAGCAAAGCTATGGCAATGAGCATGTTCGAACTAAGACAAGTCTATTCTATCACAGATTCCACAGTTAGATGGGTTCCACAGAATCGAAGGTGGCAGTCACCCGCTAGGCCCTCTATAAACTTCAGTGGGAGGTGCTTTCGTTGGATTGGCGTTCTTGATGGATCAGCCCCAGTCAACAAGACAATATCGTAACACAGAAAGCAACGAAAGCAAGATTTTCAGTAGAGCCACTAAGAAGACAGCCGATAGAAGCACTCAACACAAGCCAACAACAATACGAGGCTCGACCCAGAATTACGCCTCATAGATCAGAATGTGCAGGTGGGTAATAGGCAAGCAGTGTGGTGTTGTCCAGTCATGTTCTCTAATCTCCGTTTGCAGTGAGAGACGAATACCAGAGGTATGCGGCAGAAATAAGACGCTGACAATGTGTTAAGTGTGCTAGAAATGGTGTAGAGAAAGGTACTGTGCGGTTTGAGGTTGAGCATTTCCGTTTGCAATATGACCGAAAAAATCAGTCAAATGAACAGGGTTTTGAAGTAGAATAAGCAATGATGAAGAAGGAAAATTGTACAATAATCGATGAGTTTCACAGACCAGTCGTATAAACACAGGAAGAAACATCTGCTAAACTCACTTTGCTAATAATGAACTTTGTTCTCTGAATGCAACAACACTAGACTGCAAACTTGTTTATTGTTTTACTGTTCAAACCATAGACGGAAGACAACATCGCTCTGAATCTTGCGAACTTAAACCGATCTCATTATATACTGGATTGCAATCAATCGCATGCGTATGTTTTTTCCAAGTTTATTCACACACCGATGACAGCAACAATTTCAATTCCCTATATACATTTAGCCGGCTATTGAAGTTTGGTTACAGGCATGAAACATTTGCGAATTTATGAATCATATATTAAGAAAGTGCTCATATTTTAATTTAATAAACATACATTTAGAACGATTTATATGTAAAGTGTCGTTGGGCTTTGAAGCTACATTTAGCTCCCAGTATGAAGTTTACAAACAGAAAGTACAACTTCGCCTTCTGTCATGAGGCTAAAATATGGAACCCAAAGAGATATTCATAGTTCACAGAATACTGGTCGGATGAACGAGGGAGTTGATTTTAGAATACGTCGCCTGATTAATTCGAATAACTTACTTCTTTTTGAATTCAAGATCAGATTCGTCTAGAAATTTGTCTTCTTTTTTGGGCGCCTTCAATGGTTTCTTTTTGCCTCCGTCGCGACCCGACATCTTAGTTTTTTTTTTTTTTTTCAAACAGCCGGCCACGACAGCGAAACTTTTCACTAAAGGCAAGAAACCGGTCCGCTCAGTCAAGTTTAGTAAAACCGGCTTTCATAATACGCAATGTGCGCCGTCAACGACTTCTCAATGCAGCCGCAGTATTTCGGCGCCAACTTATAAATTTGAATTTAATGGCGGGAAAAATACCTCCAATCGAATACAATGATGTAAGTTACAGTTAACATAATGGCCTTATTTATGGTCTTTTTTTTATGGACAAGGCTAGTATAAAGGTTGCACAAAGAGTTTTAACACTCACGTGAATCCTAGTATTGCGCTTATACACCTAGAAATCTTGCAGTATAGAAAAATCTAATGTTTGCTTAGTAGACTTGGTAAAGCGAGACTATATAAGGACGGGCACTTTTATAATAATTAGACGAACTGTTATTAATGTGTAGATGGAAAGCGACAGTCGGCAATTCGAATCTTAGTATAAATATTACTTTAAGATTCAAATAGAAAAAAGGTACTTGCGGTAGTCTACAGGTGAGGATAGTGTGACTTTATATAGCTTAGTCTTGTGTCTGATTAAAAATCGTCTTACTAAAAAAAATGTGTTACAGATAAAATTTTCGCTTAGAGCTAAAACCTCTTAGCCAATACTCACACTATAGGGTAATGCGTGGCAGTATAAATGATATTGTTAATAACGGCACTAGAAAACAAACGACTAAGACAGACAAAAAAAAGGTTTTTTTACGCCACATGCGAATTACTAAATAGCGGCTAAGAGAGTGTAATAAGATGCATTATAGTATTTTAAAGATATCAGCGATTAAGCAAATCTTTATAGATTGTACTTCCAAGAAGTACTTAAGACACTGAAAAAGGCTACATCTACTCTAAGTTGGTAATTCTAAATCCATGTTTTGATTTTGGTCAAGAGAGGTCATGAGATTTCTCACGAATTAATGGTTAATAATATTACCTCTACCGTTAGGAAATTTACATTCGGTATCATTTCCATCCTATCCAAATAGATCAACATATATAATCCTTTGTTCAAAAATGGACGAGTCTTTTGTTCTAAATTGATATATCTTCACTTAATAGCCCCAATTCGAGTTTTACTTTTCGAAGTAATCCCCGCCGTATGCAACACATTCCTGCTACTGTTCTTCCCAGTCCTCAAAGTATTTTTCAAATTCCGTCGTCTGGGTATTCCTTAGCTCAGTCAGCAAGTCTCCTTTTTTTTTTATCGAAACGCTTGTCTTTAAGATTTTTGTCAGTTTTAAGAACAGAAAATGTCACAGGGGCTAGAATCGGTGAGTACGAACGTTTGGCAACACACAAATCGAGTTTTTTTGCACGACCTACTGTCGTAGTTGTGAAGTGTGAACCGACGCATTGTCGTCAAGTGGGACTTAAGACCCTTTGGGCCATAGTTATGGTCTTTTGCATTGAGCAGATTCGCGCAGCCTTCTTAAAACTTCTTAATAGTGTTCCTTAGTGACCATGGAGCCGGACAGAATACACTCATAATAAACAATCAAACGGCTTCCTGACACAGTTGTTCATCGGTGTTATTCTGCTAGACATTCAGTTGTTGCGGTACAAACCTTACCGTTAAAAGCCTTCTGACGCTTAAACGGTCACTTGATGTTTCTATTTCTCACCTGCTAGTTCTGAACATGAATTGGCACATAGCAGACGTGAGTCGTTTCATCCTATCCTCCTTCTGACACCTCAACGGTCAGCTGACGTTTCTATTTCCCACCTGCTAGTTCTGAACATGAATTGGCACTTAGCAGGCGTGAGTCGTTTCATCCTATCCCCATACTCGTCTGTGAGCTCTGTTACAGGCCTGCCAAAATGAGGATCTTACTTTTCACCCAAAGCCAAATGCAAAAGAAAGCCTGTTGCTCCATTTGGAAAGAATCGTAGAACATTCGATACATAAACTTATTCAATCTCATCGGAGAAATAGAGATCACATCAGATTATTATAGAATTTCGCCCGTATGTAGCAAAAGCCCCACTTTTTTTTACAAAAACAAACGTCGATTACAAGCGATTATCCAGTACACGCAAAATTCATCAATTTTGGACATGGCGTAATCACGAAACGCAACTATTTGTTTATCGCTAAATCGCGTATGTCGCATCGTTTTAAGGTGTATGAAAATATTCTCCAAGTAGTAACTCATTAAAAATGGAGAGTGTTTAATACGTGGAAAAAGGCTCAGGTGATGAGTAAGTAGAACATCTACAGAGATGTAAGCGTGTCGCGTTTCAATATCTATGCAATATGCATATGGGTTCAGAAATGGTTGAGAAATTGCTGCAATATAACGTGCGGGGTTATCTTATATATTGCGATTTGCTATAGTGTACACTATATCCGCGTGCCAACTAAGCGTGTGTCAAGCCCACACAAAATTGTATTTACCCATAAATCTTTTGAATAGCCCGCATTCTCGTCTAATTAGCACCGATCGAACAAAAGGAAGATTTTATACTACGAAACGGTGAGCTCTCATATTATCACTAACGATTATATAACGAAAAAATTTGTTTTATTAACTGATCCGATCATTGTTCTGATAAATGAATCTAAATACTTAATATACTAACGAAGTGTGTCGATCTTCTAGTCTAGAAACAAAATCAGTGTGAGCAACTCTTTGATGCATCGTAGTTTATGTACTTAACGTGTAAGAGATTTTCCTTTCAAATTTATAAGGTCCAAAATTGACTGCTATAAACCTTAAGATTCCCATCCTATGCTTGCAACTGAGTGCTTCCTGGTATCGGTTTATAATTTTCAAAGCATTTGTTCCCCTTTGCAGATATGACAATGAGATTTATATCGGTATTGACCTTAATTTTCGTGTGGAGTTTTCAAAGTACAATCCGTGTATATATTTACTACAAGTATTTCGGCCCTACCAACAATGACAGAAGTGCTATAATAATATTGCGGTAGCAATTCTTGCTCATAGAAAATAGTACAATGCATCAAGCGTGCTAACCACTGCTAACTTAGCGCAAACAAAAATTCATGTCTGCGTTGAGTCGACACAGACAAAAAAACGTTCAGATTGGTAAGCATAGCTATGCCTGGTCAAATATCAGTGTGGATTGAGGGAATGTGTGCGCCATGTTTCGATAATTATCCCTTTGGCAGCGAATCCCTTATATTTATGCTACAGAGATTTTCTAAAATGCACTTTGCAGCTTGCCAAAGATATACTTGCTTTCGATATAGGCTATATCGTTAAACGGTCTATATAGTTAAACAGCTATCTGAGAAGCAGAGTCTGTTTATTCAAAGCATTGATTTTAGACAGACGATTGAACCCCAGCCTGCTTCTCGACAATGAATTACCTTTACTAAACAAAAAATCCACTCGATTTATTATTTGTAGACCGCTACCACTTTAGTAACTTTGACTACCACAAAAAGCGATGATCCTAGTATACTATGTAAAATAACACGATATTCGAACCAGCGAAAAGCTGGCAGTGGAGGTCTGAATCATTGCTGTTTTTAGGGGGCGCCTACTGTTGTAGGAATAAGAAGGAGCAAAGTTAGGTTTTGTGCTTCTTCTAACGATGCGTTCATATTTATCTACTGCCACTGTTTGCAAGTTTAGTTGGGCTCCATTGGGGTACCTAGATGTACACCCGCTTAGCTTGCGAAGTATTCTATCTATTTTCTCATTTCTGAAGCAGACAGTCCTTTTCATAGAGCAGAAAACAGAAACAAGAATTACATTGGCTCACTCTAGTATGACGCAAAAATTTGAAACTTTAGCTGTTTAATTAATATAGCTGACTTCGTAAACGAAGAGATACAACAGGCTGACCCAACTTCTCAGCAGATTAAATTCTCGCCGTTTCTTTTCAGAACAAAATTTATGTCCATTAAACTGGACTAATCCTTGTATAACTAGGATCTGGCTGTGTTTCTTGATCTTGGACCGTTACAAAATATAATTATCCGAACACTGCCTTTCCCCAATTGAGTGCCTTATCCTTTGCAGCTGAACTAAATCAAAAGTATAAAAAAACTTCTTTACTCTAAAGATAAAGCCTG